>NC_046172.1:118265029-118462893 GCF_011064425.1 Rattus rattus
GTCTGTTCCCTTACCTCTTCTACGTAGCTTTAGACCTCCAAGCTCTGTTCAGTTAGAAAGTCCAATTCAAGCAATAAACTGAGGCATGTTAGGATGCTAAGGCTCTTCCCAACCAGCAGTTCTCTCTCCCGTGGAAGCTAACAAGTCTTGCTTCCTCTTAGAAACCTCTGTCTTTGAACTTGGGTCAACCTAGGCTCAAATCCTAGTTTTGTTTGGTAGCTTTGCAGCTTTGGAAGATTCCTTTCCTATTCTGACAATAGTCAACATGACCCTTTAGGCTACTTCCTACTGAAGATTCTAGATGCTCTGTAAGGTACTGTTTGAGTAATATCTTTCTTTTTAAAAACAACTTGAGGCATCACTGACATATGAAATATATATACTTAAAGTGTCTGGGTTGATGTTTTGATGTAGATTGTGCTACAATCAAGGTAATTGCCGCGATATAAGTAGCTCTGGGTGTGTTTGGGGATATTTAAGATGTATATGAATACATTTTTACATGTCTAATAATAATTACTATGGACTCCCTGTTGTACATTAGCACCCTGAAACATATTCATCCTTCTTCCAGTGCTTCTTGCTCCTGGTGACTACCAGCTTATTCTCTGACTCATTAGAAGAGAACAGGTGGGAAAAGACAAAGACAGTTGGTAGACTACCAGAGTGGAGGCATATTCAAAACTGAATTGAATAAATGACATAAAGCAATAGTTGTTCCTGGTTAGGATTGCTGGTGGCTTCTCTGTTCTGTACATTTTCTAAGGTTGCCTCTCCACACCATGATATCTATCTAGCCTCTCTGTTCTACTCTATTAAAATCCAAGAGGAAGCCCCATTGTGACCTGTGTGTAGATTCTATACACATTTGGAGTTGCTTGCAGTAGGAGGAGACATTATAAACAGAGATTCCGTGAGCTCCTTCTTCTATGTAGGTCCTGGGCCCAGCTTAAGAGTAGTAGGTAGGAAATATCCAGAGAACTGAAATGCTACCTCCAGGTAAAGGTTTGACATTTGTTCTGAAACATGTCCCAGTGCATTGGAATAATTGCGGGTAAGCATTCATCTGCGCAGCAGCTAACAGTCACTTGGTTTCAACCAGGTACAACTCTCCAGCCTCCCATTTCAACCAGGTACTTACCAATCCTGTTCCTGTGTATAGTCAACTTCTTCCCCTGATCTGCCTTTCTCCAGAATGGACTTGGTTCTTTTCCTTCCCTCTTCCATTGTTCAGGTCTAACAAAGCAACAGCAGCCAAGAGGAACAATTTCTCCTTGGACTTACTGATCTGGCCTGGTCCCAATAGCGTTACTCCCCATTACTGCTGAAGAACTGGGAGCCCGAAGTGAACTTGAACTATTATATTATGCTACTCACTTTCCATGAAGTGTTATGAATAAAAATAAGCCGCTAGTGTTGAGATGAACCAGCTTCCAGCATACCGTGGGTGCTCATTAAGTGTTAAATAATAATAATATGTTTGGTGATGCAGTAAGCTTGATTTATACTCATTATTATTATTTTTGCTTTCTTCCTAATCTGCGAACTTGGATCATGTGGGTTGGGCCACCCCATTGTTAGGGGAAATTAGTGAGGGAAATTAGTGACAGGCCGCACACATTTCCCTCCACCTAGTACACCACAATGACAATTTACCTGTCAGCCTTCCTGACACTAATCTTTGCCTGTGGCTCTTTCTGGTCTGACTTTCTAAATCCCCTTGTAGTTATTTAAATCTTTGAAGGCTCATTCTTTAGGGAGATTGAGAAATGATGGTCAGGGGCAATATATTATTTCTGGGGCGGAAAAAAAACAGCCTTTTCAGAGCTTTCTCTCATTTCCACCAGAGCTTGAACTATATTGTGCTTCTCCCAGGTATCAGCAAATACGTGGGTGGTTGCAGGGAGGCCGCTTTATAGAGTGTGGGTAATTGCTTGGTCACGCCTATCAATCAGCACGGCTGTACTTGAATTTCTCTGATTAACTACAGACATTTGGTGGCAACATTTGATGTGGGACCAAGTTTCAAAGGTACACATTTTTCTAGCAGCATTTTCTCCATCTCTTAAACTATCATAATTATCCAAAGATATATTTTGCAGCTTTTGTAAGTTTCAATGATCTAATTGTGAAGACTAGGAGAATGCAAAATCTTCTGTCTGAAACAGTTTGGGGGGGGGTATGTTGGATCCACTGGGTGACCCTGCTGCACTCTCCTTGGACTCTTCACTCTACCACATGTTTGTTTCCCACTGCTTGCCCTGTATCCCTGCACACTGTTACTTTTGTCTTTATCTGAAAGACAAAGCTGGTGACTCTGCAGTCAAATGATTGGGCTTTCTTTGAAGACTGACCAGACCAAAGGAGCTCTTCAAGGACAAACACTGGAGTCCCTTAGCTCTTTCTTCTTCCCGCACTGCCCCGGAAGCTAACTGCCTTCCTTGTAATAGAAGAAAAGCTCGGGATTAGCAAACTTGGTTTTCCATACCTAAATTACATTCTAGCAGCCCAAAGGGAAAGGCGGTCATATATGGATACAATGAAGTAGATGGTGTCAAACAGGATCAGCATGGAAGTTTTCAGTGTTGGCATCACTATGTGCTCAGTCCAATAACCCTGGATTTTGGTCTTGAGAGCTGACCTATCAAGGGCACACTTTAAATTTTAATTTTTTTATTTTAAATTAGCACATAACATTTAATACTGATTTATAGGTATGGGATGACATTCAATACATAGGAAATTGGTGGACATTTTGATTTATGATATTTTATGTTGAACTTTTTCTGCTATGTATTTTTAAATACATAATTGATTCTCATCCAGGATAGTTATGATACCCAACGTGCTAGTCATCTTACCCTAGTACACCCCCATTCCCAGTGTCTTTACTCTTCTTTCTCCCATGCCCTTCCCAGCCTCTAATGACCTTAGTTCTACTCTCTGCTTCTATGAACTCAAGATAGAAATGTGGTATTTGTCTTTCCTTTCCTGAATTCTTTCACTTACCATAAACTAAAGCTACATTTCTCTACAAAATCCTGTTTTCGGGAACAGAGGGTTTGACCCATTCAGTTGGGCTTTGGCTAGATACATACTCATACCTTTGATCTGTCCCTTATTAAATGGGCATCGATTGACAGGTGATGACCTGGAAGCCTGTCACTGTAACTGAGTCCATAGCCTGGTTCTGAGTTTTTTATGAGGACCATATGTGATATGTGATAATGCCTGCCACATTAAAAAGCCCAAATAAATACAAGTTGTTTTCCATCTTCTTTAGTCTTCTTATCATCTCTACAAACAAACCTAGTCTGGGTACACTTGACTGAGAAGTAGAAAGAAGAGTAAAATAATTATTTCCTAATGAAAAGCCAGCTGACTCTGGTAGTCAAATTATCAGGATCAATTCATATAAAACCTTTTTTAGCCATTTGATTTAGAGACTGGAGGTACAGAAACTTGGTTTTTTTGTCTCACCCATTTGCTCTTGCTGCTATCAATAACTGTCCTCCTGCCAAGATATGCACAGGCTTGTGAAGTTTAAGCTCAACAACACAGTAAGGGTATAAGGGACCAGCCTGGCCATTCTACTGCCCCTATTGAAACCATTGGGATAAGTTAATGTTTGAAAACTGGTGGCTTAATGCCTAAAATGCCTGTACAGGAGGGAGATTCTCAAGGTGTGACCAATACTAATTTAGCCTCAATACAAACTTATAACTAAACGAAAAGCCATGTGAAAATTACTAAGGAGTCAGATGTGGTGGAACTTGGGCCTTTAATCCCGGCACTAGGGAGGAGGAAACAGGCAGATCTCTGTGAGTTCCAAGACAGCTAGGACTACATAGAGAGACACTGTCTCAAAAACAAAAATAAACAAAACTAATTACTAATGAAGAAGAGGAACCACAGCTAACATAGTATTCTGATTATATCTCAGTGAATACACAATTTGGGTTTTGTTAATGTCATCTGAAGTCTATCATCTAAAACATTAGACATGTCAAAAAGACCAAATACATTGTTGCTTTTGAGTTGTTGGGCTTGTTCTCTCTCTCTCTCTCTCTCTCTCTCTCTCTCTCTCTCTCTCTCTCTCTCTGACACACACACACACACACACACACACACACACACACAGCCTCCTTAAACCAAAATTTGGCTGTCACTCTGACTGAGAATTTCTAGTTGTTTTCTCTCACTATCTGACCCCTCATTTTAGCCTTACTGTTTTTGTGTCCAACCACCAGGTTTCTTAAAATAGCATTGTCGAAGTCTCCATCTCTTCATTTAGGTATTTGCAGCCAAGGTGAGGTCTTCTGCCTAGGAGGAAGCCTGGAAGGCCACCATGTTCAGGCGCTTAGATTTAACAACTTACAGGGACTCACTGAGGACTGTTTGTGCTGCTGTTGAGTGAGATTCTATCCATTTAGTCCGGGCTAGCCTTGACTACCAACACTGCCCATGCACATACCTCTGCCCCTTTAGGCATGAGATTACAGGTATAAGCCACTGCGTCTGGCTTGCTTTTGCTTTTGCTTAGCCTTCAGCAGACAAAATAAAAAGAACCCACGTTCAAGCACTCCAGTCTGAGAGATGAATGCTAAAGCTGTCTGGGAGGAAAGAATAAAATGAAAAGAAACCTAAGTGTCTATAGGTTTGAGGTCTGTCAGCATCCATGTTTGAAATGCCACTACAGTCATGCTGGACTGTGTTAACTCTTAAAAGGAGCACCTAACCTTTTCTGGCTTTGTCATCAGAGCATTTAATCCAAATCATAGCTCAGTTGCATAAACAGAGTCCATTTCTCAGGCATTTCTGGCCCACGTCAAACATTTGCAGCAATAGTTGAGAGCTTTGGCTTTACCGGATGGCTGAATTTAAGAAGATCTTCATTAAAATCAATGGAGAAGAAAATTAAGTCATTTAAATTGCTATTTCTGGAGTTGTGGAACTTGAAAGTGTCCAAACAAGAAATATTCCATTATTTATCATGGTGCCTTGATTCATGGCCCTTTGAGTTCTTAAGCTAGTACTCTTCCATCTTTCTAGCTCGTCTGTGTTTCTGGTAAGGCTAAGAAATAAAGAAACAGTGCATTAAATCCACAGGAGATCTGGCCAATTCTCTGTGCTAAGGTCTGTGAAGAGGTCAGTAGCAGATTGTATGCAGAGGTTTGGAATTGACAGCATGTGCCCACCAGAGAAGAAGGCATTGCCGAGTTTCATTCTTCGCTTTATTAACAAACCAGCCTTGTGAGTACACACAAATTCACTCATGATAGAACCAAGAGGTTGCTTGCGGTTCACTTTGGTGAGTACTAGGGACTGTTGGTTCATAAACAGTTGCCTGTGATTGACAGGTCTCATGCAGTATGCGAAAGTTTTAGTAGCTTCATTTCAAAGGCACTGAAATAACCTGGGCAACTTTTTGATTATCTCCTGTGGTTTACAGCTTCCAGCTCATGTTTTTTAATATCAATTCCAATCTAACTTTCAAAGATAGCATAGGTTTGTAATGTGAGTTTAAGGGGATACACAAATCCATTGCCATTACAGCCATCCTTTTGTGGGAAGGTAGAGCTCTGAATTTTGCTCTAGAGAGCATGGTACTTTCCCTGGGTTTTTTATAAGTTATTACAACGCCAGAGACCCACAGCAACTCCCCTGTCTACAAAAGCTTGATGTAAGCATGTGTATTTCCTTGTTAGAATGGCATTGTCTTCATCAGAAATGGCTGCTACACAAGTCAGGCCACCATTCCTCCCAGCCTCCGTCTGAACGCACCGTTTCTTTCTTTTTCTGTTCACATTCTTCTGATTGAGGTCTCTGCCTGCTTTGAATCATGTGTGAGTGCTCTTCTTTCCCTGCCTACATACCCTCTGGTCTTCTGCTATTCCTGTGCTGTTGAAGTTGTAGAATCAAGGTCTACCTCTGGAAACTGGAGGTGATATAGGGAGATCAGTCATGTTTAGAAGCGTCCTTGTGATCCATTATAATGGATCCCTAATAATGGAAGATGCATCTTCCTGGATGCTTTCTTCTGCTGGCCATTCTGTTTAAACTCCTTCTTACCATGTGTCCTTCAGTTATGGGAAAGGAGTATGGTTTACGTACCTCTCTACCTAACTGCCCTTGTCCATTGAATCTGCTTTCCAGAGCAACCATATCCTACTGCAGTCACTCTGATTCCTAATAGCTACCCTGGAGTATGCATAAATGGTTTGGAAGATAAAAAAGTCTTGAACGGGATTTAGCTATTATATAATGAGTGCTGAGCACGTATCAGACACTGTATCAAGAGCTTTATAGATGTGTTCTCCCAAGCCTTAGGAGCTATAAACATTCTCGTCTCTGAAACTTCATCCCAGTCTCCAACACTACTGCTTACATTCTCCCTATTTGTCTTACTGCCTTCCGAATGAAGGCAGAACATAAATGTGATTCCAGAAGGAACATGGCCCCCACTGTTAAATAATGCTCCTCTACTAGTGGACTTGCTGCCATCGGCCTCCTCTTTCAAAAGTGCTGCTTGAAGACTTCTTTGTGGTTGCTTTGTTCATTTGCATTTAAGTTCTTTTTCTAGAGTCAATACTGATAGTCACAAAGTAGTTTCTTCAACTACTACATCTTGAGTGAGTGTCTCGTCCAAACACAATTATTATGCCATCCTATTTGGCCATCATAATTAGCTAAGTATTTTCAACCTTCAAAAATGCCTGTTTCAGTGATTAATAGCAATGGGAAACAAATTCAGGCATATATGCTGGTGTGGTGGTGGTGGTAGTGAGAGGCGTATGTGTGTGTGTGTGTGTGTGTGTGTGTGTGTGTGTGTGTGTGTGTGTGTTCATTACCGTCCCATTATGCACATTGGCTCTATTGTCCACCCCAGAGCTGTAATCGCAGACAAGCTCCCCCTGCTCCTCAGTACACTCCAGCAGCCGCCTGCTCCTGCTGTTCAGCCAGTGTGTGCTTAGTGAATGCAAATTAATATTAATATCAATCAGTCTAAGCCAAATCAGCCTCTCTGGAGTAGGGAAGTGAATCTGCATAAAATCAAATGAGATAATATATGAGAAAGGACTCTGAAAATTATAAAGTGCTATACAAATCAAGGTATTTTTGTAATAAAATCATAATTTATTACAAAGCCAAGTATGAATTATTTTTAAGATGATCTGCTAGTTTAGATTAGCAAGTGCTCAATAAATATTTGTTCAATTGCACTGTTGAATTGTGATAATCAAGAATTGGCTGTTCGTGAAAACAAAGAATTCTGTGAAAGATTTAACTAAATGCAATAGGTTAGAGGACATGTACAAATGAAGATTAAAAGAATCAGGATGGTTTCAAATACAAAAGGAAATAATTTATGTTTTCATTGGAGAATTATAATATGAAATCTCGTGCTTTTCAAAATGAGGCAATTGCCATTTACCACAATGTAAAAATCTTTTAGAAGTTACTATACAAGGTCTTTAATGAATTTACATTTGAATCAAAATTGTACAGTCCTAATTAAATATTTTATTACATAAAATTAATGTGTGTGTGCATGCGCACATGCATGTGCATGAGCGCAGTAGTGCGCACGTGGAGATTAGGGGAGAACTTGTGGAAGTTGCTCCTTCCCTTTCACCATACAGATTCCAAGGATCACGCCCCAGGTCACCAGGTTTGGCAGCACATGCCTTTACTTGTGATACCATCTCACTGGCCTTTAATGAAATATTTTAAACTATAGTCCATGATGGAAAAGATGTCGCCTGATGTCAAAACACTGTGGAAGCAGAATTACAGTTTGTGATTATGTTTCTTAATGCCACAGCTGTCTTTTAGTTCTGGTCATTTACTAGTTCATAAGTAGCTGTAGAACTTGCTTAAGGAAAATTTTGGTTTTTCCCAATACATATTTGTAACAATGCCCTCTTTATTTGTTTAAATATGGGAAATACAGTACTTTCACAGTTCAAATAATATTATGAGAAATACAGTGTAGGAACACTGGATATTAATGTATATGGCTTTGATGCATTGTGTGTATTTACCCAGTATTTAGCAGGAAAACCAATGCCTGAATGATGCAACTGAAACGCCCGGTGGGTAGAAAGAGCGTAGTTTCTGACATTTGGAAAAATCTTCATAGCTTGGTCTGTGTATGAGTCTTTTGAGTTGAAACCTATATATTTATTTCAAATATTTTAGAGCTCTTGTCACCTGAGAGCTATACATAAAAACACTTGGGCTGAGGGTATAACTCTGTGGGTATAGTGCTTGTCTACTATAATTGAAGCCCTGGGTTTGGTCTTTAGGACTGAAGCAACTCTGTGTTGGTATGCACCAGTAATGCCAGCATGGTAGGCAGAAACAGGAAAATCAGGAGGAGTTCAAGGCAAGCTTCAGTCATACAACAAGTTCAAGGACCGCCTGGGATACATGAGGCCCCAGTCTCAAACTCTACTCAGAAAAGAAAGGAAGGACGGAGGAAGGGAGGGAGGGAGGGAGAGAGAGAGAGAGAGAGAGAGAGAGAGAGAGAGAGAGCAAGCTTATAACATTTAGACCATTTAGATTCTGTTTAAAAAGTGAGGTTTGCAGCCTATTTTAAAGTAGTCATAAACCTTGCAAACCCCTTCATCTGGCTTTATTTTCTAAGTATATAAACCAACAAGAAACTTATGAGCAAAGCATCTCCAAGAACAAGTTCAAGAGAGTCTATAAATAAATATTCTAAAAATGCACTTAAAATTCATGTGGGAATTGCCTCCACAGGTTCCATCTCTTTGAAAGCTGCTAGATCTCAAGTTCCATACCTGACGCCTCAGAAGCTAGATGCAGTGGCTCATTTCTAGAAACCCAGTGCTCATGGGATGGAAGCAGGAAGGTCAGAAGTACAAGGCCATCCTTGACTACATAGAGAGTTTGAAGTCAGCTTTGGATACATGAGACTGTGTATTAAGTTTTTTTTAAAAGTGCTTGTCATATACATATGTAAAACCAACAGGAGGGTAATGTAGTGGATGACATAGCTATGTCTTAAAATCCCGATGACTTATAATCATAGGTGAAAACCAAAAAGATGAAAATTGACACAAAGTGATATGAAAGAACTGAATTTACCAACTGGTAAAGTATATAATGAGGAATATTTGTCCTGACAGCACACCAAAGTGACAAACCTCTCAAGGACAGTGTGAATCACCAGTATTTTGATGAGAACAGCAACACAGAGATGAAAGGAAATCTAATGACACAATCATAGCCCACATTAGAATCAATGTGCAAGAACATAGGTCTAATCAAATACATTGCTTGAAGGCATGAGTCACAGAAAGTTCTGTTTCTGCCTATTAGGCCTCCAACCAGATACTTAGAGTACTCAGTTGGCTATAAGAGTATGTGGTTGGCTATATGAAATGAACAGATAAATTTAGGATGTCTCAGCAAATAGATGGCATTTAGAGCCAAAGGGCTAGATAAAAGTCAAAATGACAGTGATCATCACCACTGAGAACAGGTATAAGTTCTGTGGTAGAGTACAGAGGTGGTCATAACAGAACATCACAAGCTTAATGACATAAATAAAAGAAATCTATTTTACCACAGTTCTGAAGGGAAGAAGTGCAAGACCAAGATGTTGGCAGGGTCTGATTTATTTTTAGGCCCCACTCCTTACCTTGCAGACAGACATTCATGGTGTCCCTGCATCTGTAGACATGACTCTTGTGTCTTTCTTTGTCCATAGTTTCTCTAATAAAAACACCAATCAGATTAGTTTGGAATATAGTCTAAAAGTTCCATTTTCATTCACAAGCCCCCTTAAAAGCCATATTCCTGTATACAGTCACATTGAGGGACTTAGGTTTGAAGTTTCAACATGAGAATTAGGAGGAATGAGGCTGGGGATATAGCCTTGGTTTCTATAACCCCTACCCAAAGGAAAAGTGTTCCAGGCACAAGTAATCCAATAATGAAATTTTATAATTGCATCGTGTTCCTACATCATTTGGAAGGCAGTAAAGAGGCATCAACAAAAAAGGCAGAGTAGGAGTGGCCAAATGGGAGAAAACAATGGGATGTTTGGAAGCCTAAAGAAGAAAAAAGTTTTGGAAAAGAAGAATGGTCATCCATGTCTAATACTGTAAGAAATGAATCCAAATAAGAACTGAGTTTTTAGTAGAAACCAGTGAATTGGAGCAAAATGATGGCAAGAAGTGGGACATAGGAAGACTGTAAGGGCAAACAAAGTCCTTAGAAATGGAAGGTGGCCTAAAATGTAATTGTGGGGGGTGGGTTAGAGGAAAACATTTTACTCCTAGCAACAAGCCCATGTATCTGTTGAGTAGATGACACTGAAAAAAGAGTCAGTTCTTTGATGTCTGATCGTCCATACCAGTGTCTCTGTGTTCTACAGCTACCGCACACTGTTCTTTCTAACTGAACCCGCTCTGTGCATCCAGACTCAGCCTGTCTGAATTCAAGATCATCTAATCATAAACTATATGACTTCGAGCAAGCACTTCTCTATGACACTCTTATTTTCTCAGCTCTACATTCAGAACAAAACTATGCATAATATACATTGGGTTGGGTTTGGGATTGATTTACTAAGTCTCTTCTCCCTCAACAACTGAGCAACCGCCCCATCAACTGCTTCATTTTCTACTTTATACACGAGCTCTCAGGAATTATCTTTATGAAGGACAAAGTCAAAGGGACACGTAGGTGAAAAGTTGGTGACACCAAAAGCTCGGAGGTTGTTTTTTTTTTTTTTTTGGCTCAGTTGTGCTTCTCCGCCCTTTCTATTATTGTGTGTGTGTGTGTGTGTGTGTGTGTGTGTGTGTGTGTGTGTGTGTGTGGATAGGTAGGTAGGTAGATAGACAGACAGACAGATAGATAGATGCAGATAAAATATGTTCTTCCTACAAGAAATTCCAGTGACTACACAAGTGTATTTTATACATTTTGGATCTTTACATACTGGGTGACAGTGTTACGTACGTTTGTGTTTTTGCTGATTTGACTCACATTATTGAAAAAAAGAGACTAGATTTTCTGAGCATTACTTTGGGAAGGTGGGTTTGAAAGGGAAAGGAAATAACTTATCTGCTCCTTGCTGGGAAGTTGATGTAAATTACATATGTTAATTTTGACCCGAAACTTAAAAAAAAAATCAGGACAGTATTCAACATATAAACAAATGGAGGCCCAAGCTAGGTGTGGTAGCACGTGACCTTAATCCTAGTACTAGGGAGGCTAAGGCAGGAAAATTTGTGGTCAGACTAGGATACACAGTGAGAACCTACCTTTAAAAAGAAAAAGAGGGGGAGGAGCCAGGGACAACATGGAAGCTGATGTCAAGATTCCACGCTGTACCTTTACAGAAAAGCCTCTTACAAATGAAGGTAGAGTCTTAGAATTAGAAAACGTGCCAAAGATAACTGATGGTGGAATGTCCCACCTGAAACAGGACATTTATCCCACTCCTCCCAAGGCCCGGGGAATATCACAGAAGAAGCAGCAGAAAGAATGTATGAGCCAGAGACATGATAGTGTACCCGGAATGGATACCTCCTGGACAGCACAAAACTGTTGCCCTCAGGAAATCCTCAGGCTGTAGATATTTGCGTGAGATCTGTACCAGAGCTGGTCTGTCATTTCGTTGTGGATAGGAAAGTTCACAGAAGATCTGTCTCTTCTTGAGAGGTTATTGGCAGCTAATGGTTGTTGGGGAGGGGTGTGATTTCATTGGTGGTGTTGCTACTGAAAAGTTGTTTGTGCTCTAGTAAATAATCTCTCACCTGTGATTATGTAAGCAATCTTAATTAAATTCAGTAGTTCTCTCCCTGGAAACATAGAAGGTGGAGTAGGAAGAGGATTGAGAACATGGAGGGTTTCAGTGGAATGGGTTAGGGGATGAGAGAGAATGACTGAGGTAGGAATGAATAAAAATGATCAACATCCATGAAACTCAAAGAAAAATTTAAGTTTAGTGATCTTTATCTGAAAGCTTTATTTATGTATCCATTGCTTTCATTGAAATTTTATATGATACAATAAAATGAGAATTATTTGAAAAAAAAAGAAAAAGAGGGAAGGAAAGAAAAATCTAGAAGTGGGATGGAGAGTGGGGGAGAATATAAAGCTTGGAGAGAAGTGCCTTCCCCAAAGCCACCCAGCTAACCAGAGGTTGAGGCATGGTTTGCATTGTAGACTCCAAACTGTAACGTAGGTCTTCCCACTACTTTGTCTCACACACATTAATGCCAAGAGATGTTGGCTGCATTTGAATTTCTTGCTGGGGCTGTAATTACTGAGAGGAAATGACATTTTGATTAGCCCATGTTTTTTGCAGTTCTAACACCAAACAAACAGCTTCTGCTTTTCTCCTAGAAATTTATGATCATCCTGGTCCTTAGCCAGCTCTCCGGAAATTGGTTATCTTGATACAAATGACAGTATTTGTATTTGCTTTCCTTGTACCGTCATCAGAAGATTACAAATGGTGATGACTCATAAACTGGTGACATTCGAAAGGACTACTGAGAGCATCCATCTAGAGGCCCTTCCTCTAGAGGTGAACAAACTGGGACCCAGACGACAGAAAGTACCAGAGTCAAGATTGATAACTCCCTTTCTCTTACAGTCTACTTACCCCATGTTAGAAGTAGTCCCTCTGTCCCTAAAGTGGCCCCAGATCCTGGATTCTTTCAGTCCCCTCCAGTTAACCATGTTTAAAGTGCAGACCCTGCTAAATTAATGCTACATGAGTTTAGGAGGGAGCCATGAAAAAGATGTAAGTCTAAGCTTGGGACATCTACAAGCCTTAGACATTTTTGTGGTTAAATTTGTTTCTTTAAGAATTTTGTATGCTCTCCTAAGCGGTCAAATTTGAGGTGTTTCTACCTATGAACTCTTCGGGAACATTAATCAGTCTGAAGTTTACTTCTGTGACATCTTCTCTAAGAAACAGGCCTCAGCAGGTACATTCCAGGTTTGATTGAGTCTGCCTCTTCTGCCAAAATAACTGAGCAACTGCCCTGAGCAACTGCTTCTGCTTCTGGTTTATACACAAATTCTCAGGAAACGTCTTTATAAAGGACCAAGCCAAAGGGATATGTAGATGAAAGGTGGGTGACAGCAAAAACTCAGAGGCCAGTTCCTTCTCTCACCTGTGTTTCTCCAGACCATTCTCTGTCCTTCAGTGCAAACAGATTGCCTATGGTTGAAAGAGGCTTCCTTCTTTGACTAAGCCTTGCTATGGTCCCGCTGCCTCTACAGAGGTGTATGTGTCCATCTGAGCCACTATGAGCCAAGAAACCACATACATTGCAATAGGGCAAGTGTTTATCACAATGTGTCACCTTTGACAACCAAATTCATGTCCTGAGCCAAGGCCAGCATACTCTCTATGGATCTGCACAGAGCAGTAAATGCCCCATCTGTGGAGGGGAATACCAGCAACAGCAAATACCAAATCCTTGCAGCCACTTTTGGTTCATTCACAAAAGCCTCATAAACTGCTCTGTTATGTCCTCTTTTATGTTTCCTAAGTCCTTCCAAAAGACAAGCTTCCGTGCTTGAGCCTTGGTGATTGGAGCCAAATTGATGCATGGGTCACTGACTGAGCTGACAGTTATGCAGCACCTACCATATGCTATGCTTGGCACAGCAGGAGACTGAAAAGCAGGGTCCAGGGGACACACACTAGGCGTTCTGAGATAGTGTCCAATGATGGGTTATTAAAGCTCCAACCTAGCTCACTGATGTTCATCTGTGACCTGCACCTCACCAGTGGCAGGCTGGTAACTGATCTTTTGCCTTCAGATATAGAGGAAACATACATTCACATCCATTCCAAAGAGCCTCACCACCCCCCTTTCCCCACATATCAACCAAGACCAAGGACAGTGACCAAAATACATTTTCTTGGTTTTGAAAGATAGCTTTCTATATTATTGAGAAGTATTTCAAAACTGTGTTTAGCTTTTTTGCCAGTAATACATGTACCATGCAACCGGTGCCGAAAGCAGCTGGCCAACTCAAATCTATTGAATTATTTTGGTGCAGAGAGGACTGTTCTGTGCCTCTCTTATTGATCGCTTCCATTTTTGAGTACATCCATTATGTAACAGCACATCCAGAATGGGCCATTTTAAAGGACAGAAGACTTTCTTTCTTCCTCTTCGGTTTAATGAATAAGTATTGCAAGACAAACCCAGGATGACTTCCTGCTCAACTCTTGTTTCGAGGTCTTGTTGAAGAGGGCACATTGATTTAATTTTCCAGAACATACTCCATTTCCCTGAAGAGCTTAGGTGCTGCTGGGAGTTGTGAAAGGAACATTGCATTGAATTACGGATCAAAGCTGGGGTTCCAGCCTTGACTTGCCTCTAACAGAGGTACAATTTTTAAAATGTAATTTATTTTCTCTGGCTCTGTTTCCCCTGTCTCTAATGAAGGAGATGGACAGATACTAAAAAGCAGCTCCTCTACTTGGCACTTGAGCAAATTTGAAAAGGCCAATTCCCTTCCTTTGCCCTTGGTTTATAACCTAGAAATGAAGACAGTAGCAGTACCTTCTCCCTTCTGTTTTCATCTGCATTAGACAAGAGGGCACAGGTGAAGAGTAAACGATCAAGTACTAAAACTAATCCTTAGGATTCTGCCTCAGAGGTTTTTAGGAATCTTTGAGATTACTAAATATATTGTACATCATTTGAGTCATTTTCACCCCTACTATAATATATATATATATATATATATATATATATATATATATATATATATATATGTATGTATATATGAACCAAGAAAAGCATTTTAAACAACTGGCCAAAATTGAGCAACAAGAAAGCTCAGATAATGCAATTCCTTTCATGTTGTAGAATAGTTTCAGAAAATGCTGTTTCTTGATGCTCAAAGAACAAGGAAGTGAATACCTGATACTTTATGTCTACAGAAGAAATGCCAAAAGACAGAGATCACTGATTCTCTTATTAGCTTGTGCTCTGGCCCATATGAAAGAAAATGGTAAAGAATTTGCTGCATTTGTTGGGAATCCAGTGACTTTTCTGTTATCTCCTAAATGTAAGATTGTGGAAATTCACTTTGAAGTATAGCCCTGCTTCATCAGGATTCTGTGAACAATGTGTTATTTGGGAGGCCTTCACAAATGCTTTCCCACTTGAAAAGATTGGCAGACAGAGGCAAGTCTATGGAACTCAGGAAAGCCAAACTTGTCAAAAGTCCTCAGCACACACAGCATTCTGAAAATGCTGAGCCTAATACAACATAACTCTCCATATGGACCTTCAATAATCAGTGCATAGAAAGTTGTGATAAGTACCTTTTCACCCCACTGACCATATCGGTGTGCTTTTTAAGTATATAAAATGGCAATCCCAATCTTCCTCTGCATGAAAATTTTAATATCTTTTCCTTGTCAATAGAATTAGAATAAAGATGGTTGTGTGAAACTATGTAAGTCCTAGACATGAAAAGATGGGAACCTGAGGCTGGAGCCAGGAGATTTTCACTCAGAGACTCCTGAGAGGCAGCCATGAGATAATTGCCATCCCCTCTGTTGACGAAGAGTCCTTTGCTCCTTCCTCTTAATGCTCCCTAGGATAGGAGGGTCAGATTCAATTTTGGTGCAACTATTTCTTGGCCGTTGTTGGAGCTTTCTAGCAGGGTTGCATCATTTCCCAGCACACTCTGGCAAAAGTGACTGCAGCAGTCATTTTGCATGTCAGTATGTGGAGGTGTGAGGTGAGACTGTGTCTTTAGATGGAATGTTCGTGTAACAACATTGCTAAAAGCTTTGCCTTGTTATCCCATCTTCATTTTCTATTATGTGTACTAAACTAGTGACAGTACAGGAGGTAATTGCCAGGCTGCCTAGGAGAGCCAATTTGTGCATTAAAGTAATGCTGTCCTGATCTTACAGCATTGGTTTGTTTATTGTTTCTTTTGTGATACATTTTTTGCTCACCAGCTCATACATCCATACTCACCATACTGAGCTTAAAATAGTGGCAGATCGCCCACTTGGCATGGAAAAACAAAATTCAAATTCCTTTCAAGAGTAGTAATGAACTGAAGAAATGGGAATTAGTGCTAGGAGTAACAGGAGAAGATGATTTGGGGTGGTGTCTTTGGCGTTGGTGTCTCAAGATGAACGTGGGCATGAGCAGTAAGAAGCTTTCTGGACAGTGGTCAGAACATGTCTAGAATATCAGATTAAAATACAGATTTTTACACTGAGTAGTGAGAGGAGAGAAACTCACCCATAAGATAACCAGGATAAGGAGATGCTGAAACCATGTAACAAAAATAAAAAGGCTAAAGTAACTATGTTTGGTAGGGAAGAAGAAAATAAAGCTATAAACAGGCATACAAATGTTTTCTGTCACTGCAGAAAAGAGATTGAAAACAAATAGGTGGCCATTATAAGAAAGCACATTTGAGATCACCAGAACACATAAACCTTAGAGAAATCAAAATCACCCAGCAGTAGAATCCATTGACTCAGAGAGCAGAAACTATTTCCTTGGGACGTTAGAGCTAGCTATGCCTCTGGCAAGGATGGGTACTGTACAGTCAGTGTTTGCATTCTCTGGCAGTATAGTCTCAAAGTTATCCTTTGGGATAATTTTATATAATGCTAGCTACAAACAAGGAACATACATTCTTTTCATCCACACACCCAATTGCCATCCATTAATTTATTCAACAAACATGCATTGAATGGCTGATATTATATCTCAGGTATTGAGCTAAGAAAAAGAATATAAGAGTCTAAAGTATAGGATCCTGAGTGAGCTAACCCAATCACAGAAAGACATACATGGTATGCACTCACTGATAAGTGGCTATTAGCCCAAATGCTTGAATTACCCTAGTTGCCTAGAACAAATGAAACTCAAGACGGATGATCAAAATGTGAAGGCTTCACTCCTTCTTTAAAAGGGGAACAAGAATACCCTTGGCAGGGAAGAGAGAGGCAAAGATTAAAACAGAGACTGAAGGAACACCCATTCAGAACCTTCCCCACATGTGGCCCATACATATAGAGCCACCCAATTAGACAAGATGGATGAAGCAAAGAAGTGCAGACCGACAGGAGCCGGCTGTAGATCGCTCCTGAGACACAGCCAGAATACAGCAAATACAGAGGCGAATGCCAGCAGCAAACCACTGAACTGAGAACAGGACCCCGTTGGAGGAATCAGAGAATGAACTGGAAGAGCTTGAAGGGCTTGAGACCCCATATGTACAACAATGCCAAGCAACCAGAGCTTCCAGGGACTAAGCCACTACTTAAAGACTATACATGGACTGACCCTGGACTCTGACCTCGTAGGTAGCAATGAATATCGAGTAAGAGCACCAGTGGAAGGGGAAGCCCTGGGTCCTGCTAAGACTGAACCCCCAGTGAACTAGACTGTCGGGGGAGGGGGCGGCAATGGGGGAGGGGGGAGGGAACACCCATAAGGAAGGGGGGAAGGGATGTTTGCCGGAGGCAGGAAAGGAATAACACTCGAAATGTACATAAGAAATACTCAAGTTAATAAAAAAAAAAAAGATTTTTAACCTATAGAACTATAAAAAAAAAAAGAAAGATAAACACACATAACTCCAGTAAAGGATTATATATGTGAAAAAAAAAACAGATGAACGGTTAACAGAGTCATAGAGATACTGTGGAGAAATATAATCTAAAAAGAGTTGGTGGAGTAGAAAGTCCAAATGGCTTGGTTCTTGTCAAAGAGGCAAGGTGGGGAAGGCTAAAAGGCCATAAAACTCTTCTGAATGAGAAGACCAATATGGTCAAAGGCATAAAGATATAATACTGCCCAGCAAGTCTTTAAAGTTATAGCAACTTACCACTGCTGAAGCAATGTAAATTCTACCATGACAGAGATCAAGAGGTAGGAGGTCTAGTACTGGGTTATGCCAGAACAGACCATGCCCAGAAGCCCTGGGATGTATAGGATGGAGGTAGGAAGCTAGCTATTGACATTCCTTAACTGCCCCAGGGCTTTCCCTCTACGATTCTTGTATCTCAGTTGGACCCAGCACAGCAAAACAAAATGAAAATGTAGCTCAGCTATTTTCTGCTGCCACAGTCAAGTGGCTTTCCAAAACTACACTTCCTGACCTTTGTGTCTATTATCATTTTGATCCAAGTAGAACACAAAGCCTAACATGGAAGCTTTTCATTTATCACAAATTGAAAAATATTATAGACGTTTTCTAAGCAATTTCAAATGTTTATGGGCAGGAAATGAAATAATATTTGTAGTGTACCTTCTGGCATGACCTGTCTGCCAACTGATGTGATGGCTCATTTATAAGGTTCAAGCCAATGGGATCATTTTCACAACCACTAAATAAGAAGCCTTCAAGATTTTAGCACTGTTTGAATTTTCAAAATAAAGCTCTTATCTCTTTAGAGTAATTCATTTTATATGAGCTTCAACTTTTAACCTTTCCCCAATAATAGGCTCTATTAATACGATGGCCAGCCACCCCTGAGGAGAACCCAGACTTATGGAGGTTTCTTTGCTTTGCTTTCCTTCCTTCCTTCCTTCCTTCCTTCCTTCCTTCCTTCCTTCCTTCCTTCCTTCCTTTCTTGTAAGCCTCCCTTTTTTCTTTTCTTTTCTTTTCTTTTCTTATCCTTCCTTCTTTCTCTTTTCTTTCTTTCTTGTAAGCTGCTGTGTTATTATTTTCAAGGATTGTACTTAAGAATCCTCAAAGTGCTTTCTTTACACATCATAAGCTTCTGGTGAAATGCAAATGCTCCCTTGACAATAGTTCTTGAAAACAATGCATTTGTGTTGGATTTTGATATTCATCTCCATTAACTTTATTCTGAATGCACATGAGGTGTTCTGGATCAAAGAGATATTATTGTTACTCAGTTTTAAAGCTAATAATGGCCTCAGTTTTCCACACCCTGATACTCATCCCTCGGGTGATACTATGAAAGCTGGTCAGATATGTTGTGCATACAATATGACAGGTAAGGAACAAAGAAAAGTGAATTTATCTCTACATATAGGAATAAGAGTCAGCAGCTTCTTTTCCGAAGAAGAAGAAGAAGAAGGAGGAGGAGGAAGAGGAAGAGGAGGAGGAGAAGGAGGAGAAGGAGAAGGAGAGAAGGAAGGAGAAGGAGAAGGAAAAGGAGAAGGAGAAGAGAAGGAAGGAGAAGGAGAAGGAAAAGGAGAAGGAGAAGGAAAGGAGAAGAAGAAGAGATGAGGACAGGTAAAAAAAAAAGTTCAGATTTGTCCTTTAGCCTAAAGGATATAAATTAATCTTCCTAAGAACCAAGTAAGTCTTTGATTTCCACAACTTTGAAACATCTGTACAGTCCCTGGCTTCATTTTCATTACACCTCCAAAGTCAGAGACCTCTCACTGCAATTTTATCAGTAGCTAGCTTTGTAAATTACCTTACCAAATCACCTTACTGAAGCTAGTTGTAGCTTACATTCCTAAGTTTCCTGCAAAATTCATTTATTCTTATATACCTAAATTCTGTAGATACACACAAATATGTACTTTATGCCCCGAGTCCGCCTATGCCCTCAATGTGACGAAAGCATCTATGTGTTAAGGATAAATGCTTGCTTAGCAAATCCCTTTCCTTGAGTGCAATCAAAAACCAGCTCAGGATGTCAGGATGTTCATCTCTTAATAGATTTCAGTGTAATTCATGGAATCAATTCAGCAAGTATTTACTGAGTCCCTCCTGGGTGCCGTGCCCTGTTCTAATAATACAGATATACTTGCTACTTTACTGTCCTCCCTCACTGCATTCACCTTCTCTCCAGTGAAAGCAATCCTTGTTCTACAGGCCATTTCAACTGGCAAAGTGCGGTTTGAGGAGTTTGTGAGTAAGACAGAGAACGTTGTTCTTTGTGGACTATGAAGTTCAATAATCTTTTCTTTGTACTTTACCTCCCTTCCATGTCACATAATCCCAAATGCTGATCTCTCAGACGTTCGCATATCTTCCTTCACTAAACTCAAGTATATTAATTTGCATGCTAGGCTAACTTGAGTGACTTCCCAGCTTCGAGCTAAGGAAAGTTTTACTGCAAAATGTTTTCAAGTATCAAATTGTTTGGCTTGCCACATTTAAAGCCCCTTCTTTATTACTGAATCCAGTGCAAATTAAAAGCAGACAGGTTTTTCAAAACTTGTTTCACCTTTAGTAAAAAGAATATGGAAGAATTTCTAAATCAACAGTTAAATAAAAATGAAAGTGACCTTTTGTCATTTTACATTTCTCGGTCAGTTTATAAAGTGATATCAAGGCTGAGTAAGTGACATATGCTTAGCATGTAGAAGGCCCCAAAATTTATTTCCAGCTTCAGAAAATAAAGAATTTGAGAATAGAAGTTTAATGTAGTTTAATTTTCATAAAATACGTAAGGGCTGTAATGATGCTTTGATATTTTAGACACCTGGTTGAATCCATTTGTGCATGTTGCTGTTTCAGGGCAAGTACATAAGCTACAAAAACATTAATAATAACGCATATTGCTATTTTTTCTATGCGTGTGGGAGACTATGCACTTGAGCCAGGCTCAGCTAGGTTATCTTTATCTTCCTCAATTGGTCTTGCCTTGATGCACACATAGAGCCCTTCGACAAGGCTGGAATAGTAACTGTGTCTAAGAATTTGAGTTAAACTCTGTCTAGCTGTCACTTGACTGCTAGAATAAACAAGCAGTGACTTCGGTGGGCACATATACCAAATTACCCAGACTTAAAAAAATGGATTCTAAAATGCAACCAATAACAGAGAGCGACAACAACAAGGACTCTTGACAAGGAAGGAACCAAATTCCCAGGCTCAGACTGCCCTATGTGATGCAAAAAAAAAAAAAAAAAAAAAAAAAAAAAGTCCAGTTTTTAAGAAAAACTGGAAGCATACGACAGTGTTGTACAAAGGAGATGGTTAGTTAACAAAAAATTTCTCTGGATAAGATTTTGATTTCCTAAACAATGCTTATCCAAATAAAAACTCAAGAATGATATTGACATTAAGAAAAGAAAATAAGTGAAGATCTTGGAGTTGAAACAAAATAATCAATTAGTGGAGTCTATAAATATATTTGAACCATGAAAGAATCAGTAAACTTGAAGACACACAACCAAGATTATCAAATCTAAGGAATAGGAGTGAAAAGATTCCTGAATTAAAAAACCGAGTCTCAGAAACTTGGGGCCCACCACCATGTATACTACATGAATTCCCCGAATAGGAAAGAATGAGAGAGGACCAGAGATTTACAAGAAAACAATGTATGAAATTGCTCCCACATTGATAGAAACAATAGTTCACATATCCAAGGAGCTCAATCAACCTAAAGAGATACACGTCTAAACTTATGATGAGCAAGGATCAGACTACAGAGGCAGGGAGAATCTTGAGAGCAACAAGTCAAAAATAGCTTCTCATGTAAAAGGAATCACAATGACAGTATGAGCTGAGTTCTTCTAAGAACGGAATCATGGTCACTGGGTTGACATAGGCAAAGATGTAAAAGTACTATGGAAATTCGGTATTGAGAAAACTATTCTGTAGCTGGAGGGATGTTTCAGCAGTTAAGAACACTTGCTGCTCTTCTGAAGGACAAAAGACTTGATTCCCAGTACCCATACATGGCTGGCCAAAACTGCCTATAACTCCAGTTCTGGCGGTAGAGGTGGATCTGACACCCTTTTCTGGCCTCCACCAGGCACCAGGAACACACATGATACATAGACATATATGCAGGCAAAACATCCATACACATAAAATCTATTTACAAAAGAGTGAAGTAACCCAGCCCCAGAAAGGCAAACATGGTATGTACTCACCTATGAGTGGTTATTAGCTATAAAGTAAAGGATAATTGTATTGTAATCCATGGACCCAGAGAGGTTCAATAACAAGGAGGGATGAAGGGGATTGTGAATCTGTCAGGGAAGGGGAAATAGATTAGATATCCTGGGTAGACTGGGGTCAGGTGGGGATGGGAATAGGAGGAACATATGGGAGGATGGAGGACCAGGGTTCAATTCCCAGAACCCACATGGCAGCCCCACCTACCTGTAACTCCAGTTCCAGGGGATCCAGCACTCTCACATAGACATATAGGCATGCAAAATACCAATGCACATAAAATAATAATACTGAAGGAGACAAATTGGGATTAGTGCACATTTCAGGGGTGAGGAAGAAACCTAATGCAAGGGAAATTCCCAGGAATATACAAGGGTGAGCCTTGCTAAGACACTTAGTAATGGGGAATAAGGAGCCTAAACCAACTATCTCTTGTAACCAGGTAAGACTTCCTGGTTACATTGGGATACCGACTTAGCCACAAAACCTTTGACCTACAATTTGTCCTGCCAGCAAGATGTACTGTGGTAAAATGGCACAGAAATTATGGCAGTGTCCAGTCAATGATTGGTCCAGCTTGAGACTTATGCCACTAGAGGGGGCCCACTCCTGACACTGCATGGAGGGGGGAACCAGAGGCTGGATAGCCCAGAAAACCTGAGGATAGAACAAACCACGATAGACCAAAAAAAAAAAAAAAAAGACTCCTAATGATATTCTGCTAAAATTGTAGATCAGAGACTAACCCACTTGTCCCCAGAGAGACTTCATCCAGCAACTGATAGAAACAGATACAAAGACCTGCCATCAAACATTAGCCAGATCTCAGGGAATCCTGTGGGAGAGGAAGAAATATAGGAGCCAGAGAGGTAAAGGACACCACCATAAAACCCATAGCATCGACTAACTGGGCTTGTAGGGCTCACAGGGACTGAAATGCAAACCCAGGAGCATGCATGGAAAGAACCTGGGCCCTCTGCACATGTTATGGTTGTGTACCTTGGCATTCTTGTGGGACTCGTAATAGTTGGAGTGGGGGCTGTCTCTGACTCTTTTGCCTGCTCTTGGGACCCTTTTCCTCCTACTGAGTTGCTTCATCCAGACTCGATATGAGGATTTGTGCCTAATCTTATTGCAACTTGATATACCATGTTTGGCTGATAACCCTGGGAAGCCTGCCCTTTTCTGAAGGGAAAAGGAATATATAGGGATGGGGAGGCACCAGGGGGAGGGGAGAAGGGGGTAACTGAAGTTGAGATGTAGTATATGAGAGAAGAAATTTTAAAAGAATTTTAATTGCTTGGTATTTACTTGGAGTTCCTTTTTGTAGTACTTAATTCTGAATTTATTTTAGTTATACACAAATGCAATCCACTTAATTCTACTTACAAATAAATAAATGGAAAGGCAACCAATGTTCATTAGTTAGAAGACTTATTGTTAACATGACAAAAGTCTCCAAACTAATTTATAGATCCAAAGCAATCTTATCAACCAGAATCACACTTACGTTCTTAAAAAGAAAAAAAAAAAAAAACTGGTTGCCTTCTCTTAAGATTCACATGGAAATTCAAGTGACCTAGAAAGACCAGGCTGTGTCTTGGAAAAGAATGTTGGGAGATTCACATTTACTGATTACAGCACAGCAATAATCAGACAGTGTAGATAGCGTAAATGTGGGTATGTAGATTAAAGAACTAGAACTGAGGTTCCCCAAAGAAACCTATAGTCAATTAATTTAGACAATATCTTTCAGTGAGGTAAGAATAGCCTTTCACCAATGGTTCTAGGACAGCTGCATCCCCATATTGCAAAAAGAATCGTTTTGTTTACCTTCGTCACAAAAAACTATTAGCTCAAGTCAATTCAAAACTCAATTACTTTTAACCTATATAAAATTGTCCAAAGGAGAACAGGAGTAAGTCTTCATGGCCATGAATTTTTGGCAAAAAAAGAAATATGAACGAGACTTCATTGAAACTAAAATAATTTTACGTCAAAGGACACTTTTTAAAAATGAAATGCCAATTCAATATTGCATAGACATTTGTAAATGACTCTCTCTCATCAGACTTGCGGCTTGAATGTCAGCTAAATAAAAACCCAGTAGGAGGGCTGCAAATGTAGCTCAGTTGGTAAAGTTATGGCCTAATATGCGTGAGGCTCTGGCTTCAATCTCTAGCACTGTGTAAGTTACACATGCGTTTAAATGACCATAATTCCAGTAACTCAAAAGTAGAGGAAGAAGGATCACACATTTATGAGTATCCTTGGATTTGAGCATGTAATAAGTTTGAAGCCAGCCAATAGAACCTGTCAAAAAGAGAAAACAAACAAAACAAAAACAAACAAACAAACAAAAACAACTATAATAGAACAAACTAATTAATGAATATGCAATGAATCAAAATAGGAATTTATAAAAAGAGGAAATATAAACGGTTCATGAAAGTAGTCTTAACATTATTAAACATGAGAGAAATGCAAATCAAATCTATAATAAAATCCTGCTTTATGTTCAGTAGAATATGCATAATCAAAAAGGAAGATAAGGGCTGGTAGAGTTGATCAACCCCATAGTACTTGTCTGGCAAATGTAGAGCCCTATGTTTCATCCTAGTACTAAGGGTAAAGATGGTACTGGAGATCCATCAAGCACTGCTGATGATGTGAATAATATCAGTCAATCACTTTGAAAAAATAATATTGAGCGAAATCAGGAATGAAATAAAATTATACCCTCATTTTAAAACATACTAGTACATGATTGTGTCACTTATAATAATTTCAAAGTGGAAATAAACCAAATGCCCATCAATTTCAAAATAAATAAATATAGAATACCATACAATGGAATGTCATTTGACCATTACAGTGACTGAATAAGTAATAGATCTTACAGCTTGGATGAACCATGAAAATATTATGGTAACTGAAATATGCCAGATAGAAAGGACACTTTCGATACAGAAAAGAAATGGAAGTGATTTCTAGAATAACGAACTGTGACTATTGGGTTATTACTAGAAAAAATTGTAAAATTAGGTAGCTATGATGGAATATATAAAACCTCGAAATATTTTGTGTTTTTGTGTTCATGTGTATGTGTGTGCAGATTTGTGTGTGTATGTGTGTGTTTGTGTGTTGGTAAGTATGAGTAGGCATGCAGATGTGTGCATGGAAACAAGAGAAGTACTTTAAGGATTGTTCCTTAGAAACCATCAACTCTGATTTTTGAGTCAGGGTCTCTCATTGGTGTGCAGCTCTCCATGTAGCTAGACCAGTTGGCCTGCAAGCTCCAGAAATCTACCTGTCTCTGCCTCTATAGGCCTGAGATCAGAGTGTTCTGCTTTCATGCATGTACTGGGAACCAACAGGGCCTCATTCAAACAATTTAATGTGACCATCTTTTCATATTTTGAGACATTGTCTCACTATGCAGCCTAGGCTGACCTTGAACGAATGATCTTGCCTTAGCACCCCAAATGCTAGGATTTTAAGTATATGGTATAACTTGTAGCCCTGTTCATTGTTTCATTGTGTCCCATATTTTTATTTAAGTCAAAGTTTTACCAAAAGCTTAAAATAGCACATATTAAATTTGAGCTTAACTGTCACCTAAATCATAGACAAGGTCAATGGTTTTGTATCCCTGAAAGATCTCAAATGATCTGCCTAGGCAAGTGCAAGGCAGTGACAAGTGGGCTGACCAACTTTCTTAATTTGCCCAGAACTGAGAGGGTTTGAGGTGGAGGGATACAGGTCTTTCCATTCTAAACCTGGGAATGTGTTAGGCTAAACGAAGATGCTACCACATCCTATATAACACAGTTTCACCAACTGGGTCTAATGGCCTGAATTAAGATGAGTCACAGGTTTGTAAATTACATCAATGTGTGCAACAAGCCCCTGCAAGTCTGAAAAGTATTGCAGACAAGAAGGGGACATGCTCGGACCCTGGTGATCAATCGCCCTTTTCTTCAATCCTCTGCACAAAAAGAATGACTAGGAAAGGGGGCATAGATGTTTTTATTTGTGAAAAAAGGTGAAATGGCTGGACTACTAAGCTAGGAGCTACTCTGTCTCTCTGCATTTATTCTCATACTTTCTATTTATATTAACAAATTCCCAGTGTAAGAAAGGTAAGACAAATTCTTTTGCATTCTCTCTTTTAAGTAAAGGCTTCCTCGTAATAAAAATAAACAAATGTAGATTACTAGCATCCTTTCTAGGGCAAGCCTTGCTGCAAGCAGTGCAAATGTAAGGTCTACACGTTCTCTTCTAACTACAAAGTAGGTATTACTATTCCCATTTTATGTACACAGTTAGAATAAGTAGCCTATGAAAGCTCTCTTAGCTAATAGTTGCTGAAGGGTTCAAGTCCTGTCAGTCTGGTTTTGGACTTCAGGGTCATAGTTATGATGGTAAGTTGTATCCACTTGGTCAAGACATTTGAGGAAGGGCTTGGGCCTGAACGCAGCAAGTATAATAAACCAAGAAAATTACTTTCTCTGAACTCTATTGTGAAGAGATTCAAGGCCCACAGTCATAACTCCCCTGATACAGGACTTAGATGATTTCTGTGGAGGGAATATTCTTTCCACAGGTCTCAGTTGAGAAGCTTGCACCATATACCATAGGCCTCTTTTGCAGAGAGGCCTATACTATTTGGAAATAGGTGACTTTTAATGGTTGAGTCTAAAACACTCAGCGTCTTCCAGAAGGCTTCCCATGTTAAATTCATGGCTTGCCTTGACTACAGTAAGTACAAACATAGTGAAGATGACCTAGACAGGAGGCATGTGGGTGGCAAAGCTTGGAGAATGGAGCACAGTGAGGATAAGCCAGTAAGTACATTAGCAGAAAGCAGAAAGCTATTTCCAGAGAAAATTCTCAAGAACACTATAGGAAATTAATACAAGGAACTGCTATAATCTCACCTAAGAAAGCCAGGAGCAGGTGTCAGCTGGTCTTGCAGTCAAAACAACTTAATAAGATTAGGCTCTAGCACACGGAGAGCTTAGGGATCTCATGGCTTAGCCTAAGTAGGATTCCTTTTTCATTAAGGGGATAGACAAACTTTCTGTTACCGCTGAAAATCTCTCATTCAGTAAGTTTTGCTTTTAAGTGACTTGTGTCTGTGAATATTTGTGCTGTTAAGAATTCTGAGACAAGAAGACACAGATTCTCTGCTTTCCTGACCTTATGGTCCATTGAGTAAAGTAGACATTTTTATTGTCACAAACAAAGGCATTCTTATAAACTCTGCTAAATGCTTGAATGAAAGGAGTAGGGTTCTATGGAGAAGACTATAACAGGTAACTGAGTTGGGAACCACAGAGCCTTTCACTGGGTGTGAGCTGATACCTGGAAGAAGAGTAGGAAGGAGCTGGACAACGATTTGGAGGCGGGGTTGAAAGTAGACATCAGGCTAATTGGGTCTACAGGTGGGAAAGTGCTTTGTAATATTCTAAAAATGGAGTGACTATTTGTCTGCTGAGTGAAGATCAATGGGCAGAATGGCTTAGAATAAGAATGGATCAAAAGGATGTTCATATCTTTTTAGGTCTTTGCATTCCATGGGAAGAGTCTAGTTTTTACTCTGAGTACAACGGTAAGTCATTATTGATGGATATAATTATTATGACAGGGATACTGACATTTAAGTAAGTGATTTAAGTATCCTCAAACTATATGTAAATCAAGTCCTGTAATAAGAACAGATTAAGGCATGGGAAGATCAGCACTAAAGAACACGTGTTGCTCTTGCACGGGGCCCAAATTGTAATCCTAACATCTACCTGCCTGTAGGGACTTACGTACTGTCTTCCAGTCTCTTGCTTTGCCCACACCCATATAGCATGTTGCACAAGGATACTAATGCTGAAAATAAAATTAACAATAAATTCTTTTAAAAAGCAAGAGAGTAGGCTTGATAGAGCTGTCTTGGCAGAGTAAACTACTTCTTGTTCAAACCCAAAGAACTGATTTGACCCCCAGAACTCACACAGTGGAAGAACCAACTTCTATGGATTTGTCCTCTGACCTCCATATGTGTGATGCTAGCATGTCTTTTACACACACACACACACACACACACACAAGAATAAGAAAGAATAAGAATAACTTTTAAAAGAACAAATAATTTTTTGATAGAGCAATTATGATCTGCTCTCAGGAAAAATACTAGCAGTGACTGACAACTCTCAGGGGGTAGATTAAGAAAAGGCAACGATATTTTGAGCCAGAATAGTGACAATATAGAGAAATAGATTTCTTTTGACCAGAAGAAATAACACAGGGCTTGGAGAGCATTTGGAATCGGAATAAGAATATGGAATAGTGATTGAAACAGTCGAAGGTTAGAGCCATTGGACCTGAAAATAGGAGGGCAAACAAACAAAATAGAACACAGTTAAAAGATTTAAGTGACCTTATTTCAAAACTTCTTATAATGATACTTTAATCTGTGATTGGTAAACAGAGATTTAGCTCAGTGTTAGAACTCTGGCCTAGAGTGTGCAAAGTTCTGGACTTGAAGAAAGACTATCCATGTAGATGGACATAGCAAAAGAATCAAAAAATAAACCACATACATAACTTTAACTGATTTTCAACAAAACTGTCTTAGGAATTCAGGTAGGGTAAAGAAAGTAATGTTTAAATTTTAACATAAAATATAACTACATAATTCTTTCTCCCTCCAACCTTTCCCATGTACCTCCTGCTTGTTTTCCTTCAAAATTATGGCCTCTAACTTCTTTATCTTGAATTGTTGTTGAATAATTAACTAATAATATATACAACCTACCAGGCTTTTATAATGTTACTGGTGTGTATATATTTCATGAAAAATCACTTGGTGAGGTAGGGGAAGCTACTCCTTGGGGAAAACTATTTCCCCTGCTCTCAGCATTCCATGCTAGCCTTCATTCTTTATCTAGAGTTGAGACCCCATGAGATTTCCCCTTCCATGTTAGCATGGTCATTCGTGTCCTTGTTCAGGTCCTGTTTAGGCAGTCGTTCTGAGATTTCATGGATGTTTCTTTCCTGATGTATCTAGGAGAAAGAAAGAATTCTAGAACTATTAGATATCCATATGTAAAAAGAATCAACATCACTGCTTACCTCAAACCATAGATAATACATCACATCTATAATATTCAAAATTATAAAGCCTCCAGAAGAAAACATTAAAATATATGGCCTTGATCTGGGTATGTCTTACATCTTTTTCCCCAGCATTTGAGAGGCTGAGGCAAGAGAATTGCCATAAATTTGAGGCTAGACTGGGCTATATAATGAATTACAGGCTAACCTGGGCTAGAATGTGAGAACCTGCACCTCCCAATGAAGACCTTAACTTAAAAATTATTAACTATAAAATAAAATTTGAGGGGCTTTAGAGAGGATATGAAAAGAGTTGGAGGAGGTGAAACCATAATCTAAATACATTGTGAAAGACCCCCGGAGCGGGGAGACCCTCACTCAAGTCTCGGGATGATGCGACGCCCCAAGAACTCACGTGAGACCATCCTTGCTGTAATAAACATGAGGTTTATTGATAGGAACCAGTGCACTGGGGTCGAGACTCGTATCCCATGCAGGGGCAGTGGAGTTCGACGACCAGTAACTAAGACAAGGGAATTTAGGAAGAAACTTCAACCCCAGAGGTGGTAGGGAGGCGTCATTGGAAAAATGTCAAGAATACCAGTGAAAAATCACAAGGGAGGGCTTCCTGTTTCTCAAGATTGTTTACTTTATGGTCCATCAGTTCTGGGAGAAGCTTCTTGCTTCTCCAAGATTATTCTCTAAGATTTTAATCTAACTTTATGGTCAATAGTACAGGTAGAGGGCAGGGTCTGGAATTTGAGGTATTTAGGGCTTTTTTAAACTTCTGACTTCTTAGCTGCATTTTTTATTCTTTCAATTGTATGTTAGAAACTTCATAGCAATCATTAAAAAATTGAAAAGATGGCTACAGAAGTGACTCAGAAGTGAGGAATCCATGGTACTCTTTCACAGAACCCCAACCTTGGTTCTCAGTGACCCCCATCAAGCAGGCAACAACCAGTCACAACGCCATTTGCACAGATCCAGATACATAGATTCATGATTGGAACAAAGACAAGCCACTGGCTAGAAGGAAATACTAGAAGTGTATATTTGATGTGAGACTTAGATCAAGAATATATGACGAAGAGCCCGAAAGAGAGCTCAGGAGGTGGAGCCAGTGCTGTGCTGTGCAAACCTGGTCACCTCAGTTTGATCTCCAGAAAGCAGAGCCAGATCCCCACCAAAAGGCCAAAACAGTGTAGAAACAAAGAACTGGCTCTGCAAAGTTGTCCTCTCACATCTGCGCATGTGCCGTATTGTTCACATGCCCTCCTCATCCCCTACTAACAAAGGGAAAGCATTTAAATAGAAAAGAAGATATAAAGAAATCTCAGCATTCTGTAAGAAGAAAATACTCTTCCACCACCAAATGGTCAAAAGCATGAATAGGAGCTCAGTGGCACCGTGACCATCACAGAAAGACAAACTAAAACTATACACCAATAGATTATACAATCTCTAGAAGAGTTTAAATTAAAAGCCTGCCTCGTGGAACTGGAGCGAGCTCAGCAGTGAACAGTACTGCTAGTGCAGAGGGTCACTTCAAAGGACCCATGTCTGCCATCTCCAGTGGATCTGACACCGTCTTCTGGCTTCAGCAAGCATGTGTACCCACACAGAGATACATACACTTGTACCTAATTACAAATAAAAATAAAATATTGCTTAGGTTGATGGCTTCTGAGATCAAAATTATCTTTCTTCAGGGATGAGCTCCCTAGTAAGTCATCCATGGCTCTATACCCTATACCCATGTACATACAGACAACACTAACTGGACAGAGTACAGTGTTCAACTCAGAATATACATACTCTACTGTAAAACAATTCACACATGCATACATGTTTAGTGAAAATGATATGCATTCTCTAAAACTGCATTTTGAAATTTAGATATTTGTGTTGGCCCCAAATATCACCGTGTAATGATATGATTTTTTTCTCTTGATACTGGACAGTAGCAGATATTGACACCTCTCAGTCAGTCATGTTACAGAGTCGTGAAAAATGTAACATGCTACAATGAACTTGGCGATTGAGCTAGGATGTTGAGGAAAGTCTACCAAATGCACTATTGGTTTATGGCATCTTTGACCTCAATGCCATGATCTGGAAACGTCATGGTAAACTAAGGAACATCTCTGTAGAATGCTAATATAGAAGATGTAAATTAAAATAAGTGACAGGAAGATCCGTTTTAATGGTGGTTACACTGGTGAATAACTATTAAAACTCATCAAACTGTATCTTGAAGAAATTCAAGCAGTGCATTGTGTATAAATTATATGCCCATATGTAGCCAGACTTTTGCTACTTTGTGGGTTATTTTCTCTTCTACCCTTCTCTACACCTATTCTTCCACTCTTTCAACCCCCACATATTAAAAAAAAATAAGAGAGAAGAAAGGATAGAGGGAAGGGAGCGATGTTATCATCAGACTACTTACTGGTAATTAAGGGTGTCAAGTTCCTTGGGGCAAGGTTGATCTCCTAAGTCAAGATGTCTAATTTCTTCTTCTTTCTTCTTCTTCTTCTTCTTCTTTCTTTCTTTCTTTCTTTCTTTCTTCTCCTCCTCTTCCTCCTCCTCTTCCTCCTCCTCCTCTTCCTCCTCCTCCTCCTCCTCCTCCTCCTCCTCCTTCTTCTTCTTCTTCTTCTACTTTGTGCACAACTACTTAACAAACAGCAACCAACAAACAACCCAGCAAGAACAACAGTCACACCTCCTGGGGCCCTAGCGTTTATATAGATTCTTTAAGTGTCCAGAATTCCAAATAGTGCACAACAGAGCAAAATCATGCCCTACTGGAGTATGAGACAAATCATGGTCAGCTGCTGTGGACAATTGGAAGCAGCCCCACATCCCACACCTGGGATTAAAATGAAAACATAGTCTTATAATATTTGCACGTTTTTAAAAGAAACCAAAATTCTCACTGCACCCATACAGTTCATTTCTTTACATTTCCTTTTGCTTTTATAGGCCAACTAATATGATCTTTCTATAGTCTATGTCCATTAATTTGTCACTAAGCAGAATTTAGAGACATTTGCCCAAACAAGGATTAAGTACCTACTCTCGCTTTGTATTAATTAAAACACTAAGAGTCATTCTAGCACCCTGAACTGCCCATTGCTAATATCTGTTGAACTAAAAAGGTATCTTTTAATTCCTTTTCTTTTTCTACTGCTAAGATGCTTTCCCATGTGCCTCTCCTCCAATAGCATAACATCTCTGAGACATAGGAGCAAACTAATTACCTAGTCCACAAAAGGCTAGAAAAATACTAGAGAAGAGACAGCACGCTTACTGCATATCAAGCACTGCTCTGTGAGCTTCCAGTGAAGTTGGCTCGTTCATTCTCCTGGTATCTCTGTAAAGTAGTCATGGTATCAATATCCAATTTTCCTAGTGAGAAAGCTGAAGCCCAGAGTGATTAAGTATCTTGCCCAAGAACATCTGGTTGGTACGTGTGAGAGGTTAAAAATGAAATATCTTCACCTACAGAGAATTTCTTCCAAGTATGAAACTTTTATAATAAATAAAAAAGAAAGTAAGCATGGAGCAAAAGATGAACTGGGAAACAGCAACATTCTTTTCAGTGGGGGCTTATGTACGATATGACCTTGATTCTTGTGACCACATATCCAAAGTATACATGGACAGATTAATGATGGAGACACAAAGAAAGATCATCTCTTGTTGGTGAAATTATGTGTGATCTCTTTGCCTTCCTTGAGAATTCCTGGAGCTGGAGAGATGGTTCAGTGGTCAAGAGCACTAGCTGCTCTTCCAGAGGTCCTGAGTTCAATTCCCAGCAACCACATTGTGGCTCACAATCGTTTATAATGACATCTGGTGCCCTCTTCTATCTTGTAGGTGTACATTCAGACAGAACCCTCATCCACATAAATAAATAAATATTTAAAAGGAAGCTAGGGGAAACTGTAATCAGGATACATTGCATGAGAATTTCTGTATTTACAAAAAGCCATCCAACAAATATGTGTTTTGTTACATTTATCATTGAAAAATTCGACTTTCTAAAACTATATGTGGGGGTTAAATATTTTAAGGAGTTTTCAACATGATATAGGATTGAAAAATCCTCTGATGTTGTCAACGTTCATTTCTTACACAGCATAGATCACAGTGAAGAGTGGAGAGCATTGAATTATCCCTGGCGTGTTGCCTGTTTTACAGAATAATTTCATATACCACTTGATACCACTCATAGCTCAGCAATGGGAATTTTCACAAAGCTGGCTTTTAAGCAAGTGTCACAAATAACATTATGACAATCAACTTGTTTTGCCATGCATTTTAGAAAAGAGATGGATTAATTGAAAATTTATATGCAATAGCATGGGAGTAATTATATGTAGTAAGCCAAATTTACTTATGATAATAGACTTAATTGGAAAATTCTTTAATGTACCATTTTAATAAGGGCATTAAAGAAATTGGGAAATTTGAAGAACATCCAATCATTTCTGAATTATAATTGTAAATGAGTGCAGATGACCTAATCTGCTTACGTAAATGATAATTATTAATTTAGCAATTGCACAAATGAGCTCAAAACATGGGCTGCAATAATTACAATATGAACCAATAACTTCCTTGTCTGCCATTTGCACAAATGATTAAATTATATGAGGAATGTTTTCTCTATACTTTAAGAGCTAATGTAAATTTAAGAACCCAGGGAAATTATTAGTGTAATTAAAACTAATAAGTATACACAAATATGGAAAACAAACAGCTGGATTTATAAAGCTTGAAGTCTTAATATCATGCATTTTTCATTGTAGCTGTAATGAATAATGAATCACTAAAAATAATAAAAATAAAAATAATACTGCTTCCTGTAGTAAGTTAGCATGTACAGTATTGAATCTGTAGTGCATTTTGCACTTCAGGCTTTTCCTCGAGAACAATATTTTCTCATTACTCTGTTACCACTGATTAAGTTTATGTTTTTAAAACGCTGGTATATATTGTCAGTTAACCAAGGCATTAAGTGGAAACCCGACGTGCTATTCAAAGCATCGTTAAAAGCCACAGACTTTTCATTTACAGGAGTCGTGATTCCCATTGAATTTGTGCAGAGTGATTTGGGGGGAAGGGAAAGAATATCAGAAAATTGCAGCTATTTATGGGCGGTGAGGTGAAATTAAGCACAAAATTCTCTGTCAATTAAGGAGTAATGGAGCCCGGGAAGTTTCTCAGATGAGGACGCAGAAGAGCCCTGTGCTGGAAGCACAAGCCTTCTGTGCTGGGTGAGGTGCTCCCAGAGGCTCTAGGCCTATAACCAGCTGCCCTGCAGGGGCCCACGCCTGTCATCTGGACCTTCAGTGTCTCTCTGAATGCCACTCCAACAGACTGATTCCTGGGCAGGCATGTAGATCATGGCTAGGAACTTTAGGTGACAACATGAGAGCTTTTGTCCCTTTGTCTGGCTTTGTGTCCCACCTGCTTTTTGGAAGGTCCAGGATGATGGCAGACCAAATCCCCAATAAACCAGAGACAGCAAGAACAGCATCCATTATCAGACTTTGCAGGCAAAAGAGGGGCATGGGCTGTGCCTATGAAGAGGTAAGGACAATGATTGGCCTAGAAGTCCACTTTGAATGGCAGGCTCCAGGGCGTTATTGTGACTGTGGCATCCACAACCTGTGAGACCAGCATAGCTGCCCATCCGCCAGGCCTCTTTCCTGCTACAATAACTCTAGGAACTCACTCAGCACTTCCACATGATGGTTTTGGAGATTAATAGTGATGTTCTCTCACCAGTCGGAATGGCTAAGATGAAAATCTCGGGTGACAGCAGATGCTAAGGAGGATGTGGACAAAGAGAACCCTCCTCCATTGTTGGTGGGATTGCAGACTGGCACAACCCTCTGGAAATCAGTCTGGAGGTTCCTCAGAAAATTGGACATTGAACTACCTGAGGACCCAGCTATACCTCTCCTGGGCATATACCAAAAGATGCCCAACATATAAAAAAGACACGTGCTCCACTATGTTCATCGCAGCCTTATTTATAATAGCCAGAAGCTGGAAAGAACCCAGATGCCCTTCTACAGAGGAATGGATACAGAAAATGTGACACATCTACACAATGGAATATTACTCAGCTATCAAAACAATGACTTCATAAGATTCTTAGGCAAATGGAGGGAACTGAAAATATTATCCTGGGTAAGTAATCAATCACAAAGAACACACATGGTATGCACTCCACTGATATGTGGATATTAGCCCAAATGCTTGAATTCCCAAGATATAATCCACAGACCACATGAAGCTCAAGAAGAAGGACAACCAAAATATGGGAACAAAATATTCACAGGAGGTAGAGGCAGGAGGGACACTGGAGGTAGAGAGGAAGGGGCAGGGTAGGGGGCAGGATCAGGTGTGGGAGGCGACAGGGGAGAAGTACAGAGGGTCGGGAAATTGACGAGGTATATAGCAACCGCAGGTAGGGAGACTATGGGGTAACTACTAGAAAAGTCCCTAAATGCGAGGAAGCAAGAGGCTTCCAGGACCTACGAGAAAAGACATTAACTGAAATACCCAACAAAGGGGGAGAGAGAGAACCTGTAGAGACCATATCAGAGGTTAGGCACAGCCCACAGTTGAGGATGGGGCCACCACCCCATCTCAAAAAATTAACCCAGAAATGCTCCTGTGTAAAAAGGAAATACAGGGACAAAGAGTGGAGCAGAGACTGAAGGAAAGGCCATCCAGAGACATGAGGATTCATTCCATATATAGTCACCAAACAAAACACTATTGTTGATACCAAGAAGTGCTGACAGGAGCCTGGTATGGTTGTCTCCTGAGAGGATCTGCCAGAGCCTGACAAATACAGATGCAGGTGCTCACAGACAACCATCAGACTGAGCACAGGGACCTCAATGAAGGTTAGGGAAAAGACTGAAGGGCTGAAAGGGTTTGCAATACCATAGGAAGAACAGTATCAACCAACCATACCTCCAGAGCTCCCAGGGACTAAACCACCAACCAAAGAGTACACATGTAGGGACCCATGGCTCTAACTGGTTATGTAGCAGAGGATGGCCTTATCTGGCATCAATAGGAGGGGAGGCCCTTGGTCCTGTGCAGGCTTGATGCCCCAGTCGAGGGTGATGCTAGGCCAGTGAGGTGAGAATAAGTGGGTGGGTAGGGAGCACCCTCATAGAAGCAGAGGGAGGGGGGATATGATAGGGGGTTTGGAGGGGAAACCGGGATGGGGATAACATTTGAAATGTAAATAAAATAATAACCAGAGAGGAAGACAGACAGAGAGACAGAGAGAGAGAGAGAGAGAGAGAGAGAGAGAGAGAGGTCTCACATCTGGGATATACTGGTGAATATTCAACATCTCAATTGCTTTGTTTATAAAATGATCACAATACTGGCCATTGCTTTGGTTGTTACTGAAATATGCATTGCCAGCAAATTGAAGTATTATTAGCCTATATATTTATCAGTCTAATTGAAACACATGGGAGAGCTGATGGCCAATAGAAACTGAAACAAACACATCATACAGTTTTAACTCCAATACATATACCACCTGAAGAAAAAAGTGCATAATGTACTTGTCAAATTTGCAAACTATAATATGCGCAGGAATCACCTGAGGATCCTTGGAGCGCAAGATTCTCCTACAGCCTCATGTTCTGCCCTTCTAACAGGCTTCTAAGTGATGTCCATACTTCCAGCAGTAAGAAGAGCCATATTGATAAAAAATCATGATTTCTCTTCACTGTTGTATAATACTTTCGTTATTCATGTTTTTAAATTTTGATGTTATATATAATATAAATTATTGATAATATATATTATTGATAATATATTGCTGTTTTAACCATTCTGAAAATTGTAATTGATATGTAATGATTATGCATCTCTGGGGGGAACAGTGTGGTGTTTCACATATACTTACAATGTGCTATTGATAGACTCAGGTATAAAGCATATATTTATTGCTTTAATCACTTGTCATTTCCTTTCATTGGTAATTTTTTTAAGTCCTGTACAATAGATATTTGTCACCTCTCTACTATGCCACAGAACATAATAACTTTGTATCTGATTATCATTACTTTTCTAGACCGCTTGTCCCCATGCCACTGTCAGCTTCTAGTGTCCCCTATCTTCTCTCTACTTCTATAATATCAACCTTTTATAACTGGCCAATTTGTCATTCATGTGCAATGAATGGCAGCATGTAGCATTTGGTTTATGACCCACATCCTGACTGTCTTAACATCACAGTTCTACAGCACTGATTATATTTTCAATGTTGTACAATTGTCTCCACTAGATGCTTCCAAAACTTTCACATTACTCCTGACAGAGACTCTAAGCATCAAGCGATAACCCTGGTTTCCTTCCTAAATTCCTGAGCACTTTTAAGATATTTTATTTATTTCTAAAGTTTACCTATTGTCAGTATTTTACATAGATAGCATCATAGAATAAATTTTGTCTTGTGTCTGGCTTTTATCACTTGAGAAACTGAGGTCTATCTCTGTCGTACAACATCTTTGGTCCTTATTTTGCCTGAAGACTATTCTACTATATGTCTATAGCACACATTGTTCCATCCATTCGTATGCTCCTACCTTTTCACTAGTGTGAAAGCACTATAATGCATATGGGCATATCAGTATCCACTTGAGTCTTGTTCTCGATTTGGGTTTTTATCCAGAATTAGAATTACTAAAGCTGTATGATATTTTATGTTTAGATTTTCTTTTAGAAACTATAAAGGCATTTTCCATAATGACTTTATTTGGCACCCTCCACCAGCAATGCCTGCGGCTTCCAGTTTCGCTATAACCTTGCCAACATTTCTTTGTTTCTATTCTTTTTGTTTGGTTTAGGGGGGTGAAAACAAGGTCTCATTCCACACCTCAAGCTGGTCTGGGACTCACTGTGTATCCCAAGATGGCCTACAGCTTATGACAATCCACTCTTGCCTCAGTGTCTTTCCTTTCCTTCTCTTCGTGCACTGCCGGGATTGAACTCAGGACCTCATGCATGCTAGGCCTTTTTTCTTTACCTTTTATTCTGTGGCAGGCTCACACTAAGTTGAATAAAATGGCCTTGAATTCACTCTATGCATCAGGCAGACATTCACCTTGCAATCTTCTCCCTCAGCCTCCCCAGTATCTGGGATTAGAGCCTTAAACCATAAATCCTGGCTCACACTTTCATTACCAATGCTAAGTGTTCCTGTGCTCTATCTTTCTTTGCTTCTGTCATATCTGAGTTTGTTAAATATGAGGATCTTTTCACAGAGCCCCCTTTTTCTCCGTCACCGTTTTGTATATCTCAACTGTGGTATTTATTATTCCTTCCCTTATACTAGTTTTGTGTTTAATGTGCTCATCTTTTTCTAGTTGCTCAAGGAATAAAATTAGGTTGCTTACCTGATTTCTTACCACTGCTACTAGGACTTCCCTGACACCGACTTCACTGCCCCACATAGGTTCTGTGCTGTGTTTTGATTTACATTTGTCACTAAATTCTTTCTGATCTTTTGAAATTCCTTCTTTGTCCATTTGTTTGGGGAAAGTATGATGCTTCATTCCCACACTCCTGGAGGCCGTAGACTCCCTCTGTTACTGATTTACAGCCTCCTCTGCTGTGGTCAGGAAGGATGCTCTGTATGACTTTGGTCTTTTCAAATTAGTTGATGCTTCTTTTGTGGCCTAACTTATGCTGTACCCTGGCAATGTCCCATGTAAATTTAAGAATATGCATTCTACTACAGGGTGGGAATTTTCACTTTCCAGTAAACCTCACTGATGAATAGCGTTCTTCCAGTATTCTGTCTCTCATTTTCTGTGACATATTTTATTTAACTATTTATTCTGCTGGTGAAAAACTTTATCAATTATGATTTTGTGTGATTACTAAAGCAATACTAAACTCTACAAAACTAAAATGATTCTTTACAGATATCGAAAATCAGGTAAAGAGGAACCCTGAAATTGAGAGTGAATTTTTGTCAGCTATACATATGACAGAGGATTAATATCCAGGATATACAAAGAACTCAGGGGCTGGAGAGATGGCTCAGTGGTTAAGAGCACTGACTGCTCTTCCAGAGGTCCTGAGTTCAATTCCCAGCAACCACATGGTGGCTCACAACCATCTGTAATGGGATCTGATGCCCTCTTCTAGTGTGTCTGATAGTGTGTTTTATACTCATAAAAATAAAATAAAATAAAATAAATTATTAAAAAACAAACAAACAAACAAAGAACTCAAAAAACAAAGAGCCAAAAACAAACAAAAAGAAACCCAACTAACGGTGGGGGAGAGGGGAACTGGGGACCAGAACAGAGGAAAAAATATCTAAGAAACAGCTAAAAAGTATTCAATGTCCCAAGCAATTGGGAAAATGCAAACCAAAATACCTTTGAGATTTCATGTGACCCCAATTGGATTTGCAAAGACAAAAAGATGACAAAGGACAACAAATGCTAGAAGGGACGTGGAGGAAAAAGAACCAGACAGTCACTGTTGGTAGAACTGAAAACTGGTCCACTCACTTAGCAAATCCTTGGGAAGAATGCTCGAAAACTAAAAATCAATTTACCATACGACTAAGATATGCCACTTGCTCCAATATCCTGCTTTAGAATACTAGCTCAACCATGCTAATTCTTCTATTCATCTTGTCAAGGAAATAGTCACAACCTGAGTGTCCTTTAACTGACAAGTAGATAATGAGAATATCGTGCATGTACACTGAGGAATACTATCCAGCTGTAAAGAAAAACAGAATCAGGAAACCTAGAGGTAAATGGATGGAATGAGAAAAGTTCACCCTGGATGAGATAACCAAGACCCAGGAAGACAAATGTCACATGTTCTGTCTCATGGGAGGCTCCTACCTCCAAATCTTCAGATGTGAGTACATATCCTCAACTGCAGGAACCAGGAGTGGAGGGGTGGGGAAGCAATAGAGAGAGGAGTAGCAGGGTACCGTGAACTTTGTGGGAAATGGGAAAAACAAAGGGTCTTGAATTTGTATGAAAGTTAATACGGTTGAAGGAGAGTAAAATTAGAGTAAGGGTATCTGAAAAATCATAAGGAATCATATCATTAACTCTCTCTCTCTCTCTCTCTCTCTCTCTCTCTCTCTCTCTCTCTCTCTCTCTCTCTGTGTGTGTGTGTGTGTGTGTGTGTTGTATGTTTTAAGTGAAATTTCCCAATCTGAGCTTATAATGCTTTCAAAGAGCCAAAGCCCATCTAATAAAATCCCTGACAGTATGCATTAGAATCCCCTTCTGAGTTGTTGGTCAGAGTTTCCCAAGAGACTCCAAAAACATTACAGTCTATTTCTGTTGCCATTGACTGCCTCCCTATTGCTGAAGACACTATGTACTTTAGACGCAGGGTCCGGAGGCCTTTGAGCTGGACCTGACCTGAACTGCTCCTCTCTGAGGACTAACTTTGATAGTACCAAAAGGCACCATATAATCTTCCAAAGGAGGGAAACAGCCAACGATTCTACCTAGTTTGGATGCCTATGAACCGCAATGGCCAACATGACACAATAACCCTAAGGGTACAGTAGTGTCTTGTTTATCTTAGGGATAACCAACAGCTCTATAATTGGACTTGAGGCCCACTCAACAAGAGGCAAGTCATGCCTGCTACCAGAAACCTAGCCAGCTACTCAAGGTTAGTGAAGTCATGGATCTTGGAGGAAAATCTACAATTGCTAATGTACTAAACCAACAGAGTCTCTAACTACATTATCAATATTTGTCCTTATACCTACAGATGGGTATGGTCCTCAACCCTCATCAAAGTGGTTTCTCTTTGTAACAAATAAAAACCATTACAAAAACCACAACTAACCAAAATGCAGACCTGTAGAGCCAGTCCCAACTGGTACAGTATAACTCCTGCACCCAATGCTGAAGCATCACACGGATTAGATGGCATAAATATTGTAAAGGTCAGAGGAAGAGCAAGTTTGCTGTGAGACTGTATCTCCTAGTAATGTCAGGAGCTCCATCCAAAAAACCTCACCAGCAAGACTTCCTAAAACTTACCAGCATTAGCTGAACAAGAACAATATTACACATGCTAATGTGGTCATTAAGAGGCCTCGACAGAGGACTACAGGAGTGCTGAATGTGGGAAATGGTCTTCCCCAGGGAAGAGCACACCAATTGGACATCCAGTACTAGATGAGCAACCCTGAAAACATACAGACAAGCCAACAACTGTACAGATTGAACAAGTTGTACTTACATATTTAGGAATAAATATGTAAATATATGTAAAAGCCTATACCTGGGAGTGGAATTGCTATATACATGGTATACATGTGAATTTTTAACTTGCCAAGTCACATTTTCCAAAATAGCTATATCAGCTCACACTCCTATCCCCTGTTTATAAAAAAATTCTCAGGACGTATGAACAACAGTTTGTATTGTCAGACTTTTTAGATTTTATCCATCTAATAACTTTTGTATTTTACTTTAGTTTTTTGAGAATGATGTATATGAGTACTATATTTACAAATTCATATACCACCCTCTCCCCCTCTAACTCCTCCATGTCTCTCCAACTCACTCTGAAATTCATGACCTCTTCTTCTTCTTCTTCAGTTGTTATTGGTACATATATACCTGCAACATGGTGACCCCATTCATTATTGGTCATATATGCATGTATTTAGTGCTAATCCGTGAGATATAATCGCTTATCAGAAGTCTCATCCCAGGAAGATCTCCTCTCAGCAGTGTGTGTGTGTGTGTGTGTGTGTGTGAGAGAGAGAGAGAGAGAGAGAGAGAGAGAGAGAGAGAGAGAGAGAGAGAGAGAGAGATGTTATGGAACCAAAGGCCTTATTGATGTTAGGCAAGCCCTCTAACACCTATCCATATCTTCAGCCTTAGAGATCCATTTCTTTATTTACAAAATAGAGATGATGCATAGATAACTATAATTATAAAGGTTTCAAGTTAATTATAAGGTGAAAGTGTGTGTGTGTGTGTGTGTGTGTGTGTGTGTGTGTGTGTGTGTGTGTGTGTGTGTACATAGCACAGCTCAGGGAAAAGTAAATGTCAACCATGGAGTTAGAGAGCCTTGCTATTAACTTTGAAAGCTGACAAGGTTGGTGGAACCTACGGCACGTAAATCAGGTCTGTGGACATTTTGGAAATATGCTAAGGCATCTATAAAATGTAGCCACTCTCTGTAATGCAAGGCTGTGTCCACATGCAGATGATTAGTGACATTTAATACCCCGTTCCCACAATGAGACTCTATAGAACATTTTGCCTAGTCCAGAACCTCCAGAGCTGGAAGGCGCATTCAGGATGCTAGGGTGTGCACAGTAACAATACAACTAACGATGGGTGCAACACCATAGGCATTGATTAAACTCATTTTGTGCAAGGCAAGCCTTATAAGAAAATGATCAGAGGGTTTTCCTCTTCATCTGGAAGAGGTGCTGAGCATTCTGGGTTTGCCTATTCTTACTATTTTTTTCTCATTTGTTTTCAAGTGTGGATCAATGTTTGCCCCTTTAAAAATCAAAAGGCAAAGCATCTGAGGGGAGGGGAGCCATACAGCCCTTGTACAAATCCCAGGTGTGTGTGAATGCTGCTTGAGGCATTAGCGAACTTGCTGAGTGAGCAGAGTATTTCGGTCATAATACACAACTGGGCAGCTAGACTGCATCAGAGGAAAAAAGAACCATGATATGACTAAAAATCTATGTTCATGTGACAGTGGTGGCAGCTCAGAAGCCAGCTCACACACCTGGGTTCTTGCTTGTATTGCCATTATGAACGGCTTTCGGACCCTTCAGCTGCTGTCCGTTTCCAGTCATGAAGCTGCTCTTACGTTTTATACTACCACCACCTGCTGTCCTGTTCCTACCACACAGAAACTCCTTCTTGTACGGAGAAGCGATTGGACTGAAAGTCCACAATGAGGGCATGTTCAGAGAGGCTTAAGCAATCATCCCACCTTTGAAGGCATGATTTTTGAATAACAGACTTTTAAAAATAGAATTGCTTTGATTTGATGCCTTTGAGCATCTTTTTTTTTCCACAAAGGCAAAAAGAAACCATTGTAAACAATTGTACAGATATACATTTATTAGTATTTACAAACACTTATGTAGCATTCATTATGTGCCAGGTGCTATTTTAAATATGCTATTTTAACAATAGCATCTGTTTTATTCCTCATAACAACTTTATGGGGTAAGTTCTATTATCATTCATATTTTAGAGATGAGAAAAACCAAGAGAGATCAGACATACCACCAAGGTCACTGAAATGTATTAAGGTCTTTTTTCTTTTTTCTTTTTCTGTGTGTAGCTTTGGCTGTCCTGGAACTCATTCTGTAGACCAGACTGACCCCAAACCCACAGAGATCTGCCCCCCAAGTGCTGGGATTAAAGGTGTGCACTGCCATCATCCTGTATTTTGGCTTTTATAAGCATATGTTCCAGAGCAATTGCACATATGAAGACACAATGAATACGACTATATGCCTGACTGTGCAGACTCAAGCCAGACAAAATTTCTGCATAGTAGAAAAGAAAGAAGGCAGGAAACCCTACCACTATCTTGGGTGCTTTTGGTATTTGATAGCTGCTAGGAGAGGGAGAGTCAGTTTTCCTTAATGGTGTCATTATATACTAAAACTACTGAAATAATGGAAAATTGAAACTAATTATTGAATCTGCCACAGACAGCTAGCTCCGTGATTGTCACTGCCGATAGGCAGAATTCACATCCAGGCAATTTGGTTTTATTGGTCTACCTATATGATTTTTCTCATTATATTTTTATTTTAATATGAAACAACTATATACACTTATTGAGTTCACCGTGCTATCTCATTTGCCATGTTTTAAATTAGTGTATTTTGATTGGACAAAATATTGGGCTCTACTATGTGATATTTTTGTATATCCATATTTTACCTACTGATTATATTTATTTCCCACTACCTTCTTTTGTTTCCCTTCTTCCTCTGGTTCCCTCCCCTTTCCATGTTGTCTCATTTCTACTTTCAAGTCTTTTAACAAGATCTAGATTCTACACATGCAAGAAAACATATAATATCTTTCTGTCTGAGCCTGGCTTACTTTATTAACCATAATCACTCCAATTCCATCAAGTTCCTGCAAATAACATCATTTGGTTCTTCTTTATAAGACTACATTGTGTGTGTGTGTGTGTGTGTGTGTGTGTGTGTGTGTGTGTGTGTGTGTGTGTGTGTGTGTGTGTGAGAGAGAGAGAGAGAGAGAGGAGAGAGAGAGAGAGAGAGAGAGATTTTATTTTATCCATTCATGTGTTGATTCTATAACTTGGCTTATGTGAACAGAGCTTCAGTAAATGTGGGTGTACAAGTTCTGTGCAGGCAGGTTTCTATAGATAAATAGTGTCTTAGGGTTTCATTGCTGTGAAGAGACACCATGACCAAGGCACATCTTAGAAAGGTAAACATTTAATTTGGGCTGGTTTACAGTTCAGAGGTTTCGTCCATTATCATCATGGCGGGAAGCAAGTATGGCAGTGTCCAGGCAGACATGACACAGGAGGAGCTGAGAGTTCTGCATCTTCATATGACTGCAGGCAGGAGAGACTGGCATCCTCAGACAGCTAGGAGGAAGCTCTCTTCCACAATGAGTGGAGCCTGAGCATAGAAGGGGACCTCCAATGCCCTCTCCACAGTGACACACTTCCTCCAACAAGTCCACACCTCCTAAGAATATGCAAACCACCACAGAGAGATAGATAGATAGATAGATAGATAGATAGATAGATAGATAGATAGATAGATAGATAGATAGATAGACAGACAGACAGACAGACAGACAGATAAACAGACAGATAGATGGATTTATGGATTACGCTTCCGTCCATTAGTCATGCACAGTTCAGTGACTTTGGGCATATTTACTGACTTATGCCACCATCTTTACTAGTTTCAAAACATTAAATACCTCCTCAAAGAAAGACAGTGTTCATTGACCATTGCTCCCAATTATGCCCACTGCCAGCTTTTTTCAATGACAAATGTGTTTTCTGGCTATCCATTTGGCTTCTCTGGACAATTCATGTGGATAAATCATACACTCTACAACCTTTCTTATCTAGCTTCTTTCTTAGTGTAGTGTTTTCAGGACACATGTTGTAGGCATATATCAGCACTTCAATTTTGGTAAACAAATAACAGTTCATTGAATGGAGATGCCACAATCCATTTTCTGTTCACCAATTAGATAGTATGAAACTTCTAGTTCAGTTCTACCTGAGCCTAAATGTTCTCTGTCATGAGGTAAGTTTTCTAATGCATTACCATATAACTGATCACAGTGCTCCCTTAGAATGCTTATTTTCTAAAGTAGGAATTGGATCTCTTTCCTCCTCCTTGATCCATGTAGTGCACGGTTTATCAATTTTTACCTTTTCAAGAACAAACTTTCACTTTCATTGGTTTTCCTGTTTCCTACTTTTATTTCATATATATGAATATATATTTACTCATATATATTCATATATTCATAAGAAACATATTCTGTTTGTTTCCTATATACCTTGTTTTATTCCTGGTATCCTGGTGAAATTTTAGGTTAGTGGTTCTGGATCTTCATAGATATTAGGTTATCAGTTGTTATTGATTTAAAGTACTTATTTTATATTTGCTTTTTAAAATTTTATGGTACTAAGAATTGAAGTCAGTTTTGTGCAAGGTAAATAGGTACTCTATAACTAAACCATATCCATAGCCTGAAGATTATTTTCAAATATAGAATATAAGTTCCAATTCTTCACGATTACTACATTTGATGAAATTAGATAAGCTGTGTTTTATTTTGATTTGTCTGTAAGCATTTTATGATTTCCTTTGAAGTCCCTTGATTTAGAAGTATGTTCTGTAAATAGACATGCACACACACATGCACACGCGCACACACACACACACACACACACACACACACATAGAAAGAGAGAGAGCAAGAGAGAAAGATTTAATGAAATTCATTACTTTGTATGCTAACCTAAATTTTTTTAAGGATTTGTATTCTGTCATTTTTATACATGTCTGAAATTTCTCCAATAGTTTATTTTTTTAATTTTATCACACTACGGGCAAATAATTCAATGGAAAAATATTTCATAATTTTATAGGAAAATAATAATTTATCATTTTTATTCTGAAACCTGTTTATCTGACATCATTTAGTCTAATAATATTCACTATTATAGAAGATTCCATGTACATTACAGAAGTTTACACATTCACCATTGATATTGGGAGTATCCTATAGGTATATGAAAATTCTAGTTTATGTTTAGGGTCCTTTAATTTCCAATTTTGTGACTTACCTTCTATCTCATTACTACAGCCATTATTGAAGCTGTACAGATAGTTTCTAGATAGTGTAGTTAAATTGTATTCTTATCCACAACTCTTTTTTCTCTTTTCTTGAAAGACAATTGCATAAAGCAATTATGACTTGTTTTGATGAACATACAATGAATGAAGTAATTTGTATGACAGTAACATTACAGAGGAGGAAGGTGAGCAAAAAAGGAATTTAACAGACGTGATTTTATGTGCCATTGAAATTCTGTTGCTATTCATTTGAACTAGATTATTAGGGCAAGGTATTCTTAATTCCAGGGCAGCCACAAGAAAATAAGTTCCTTAAAAATACCATAAGGGAATGGCATGTGCATTAAAATAATACAGAAGAAAACACATAACATAAGAATCATAAAATAGCAAGAGGTACAACACACATGGAAGGAGAATATTAAATAGGAGGTGAAAATCTGACCTTAATGTTAATTTTGCTAATCAACACTGTTGCTCATATCCTCCTATTAAAAGGACAAGATAGACGAATTGATTCTAAAAAATTACATGGCAGGATTATATTCTGCTTACAGAGATACACTTTAAAATCAACACTGCTAAAAGGTTAATTGAAAGTAAAAAGATTCAAACATATAATATGAAAATAATGGCAGTAATCAAGCAACAGCTATAAAAAGCTGTATTAATTATGTCATAATATATCTAAGAAAAATCTAATGCTGGGGCATGGTGACACATGTCGTTGATCCCAACACTCAAGAGACAAAGGCAGGCTGGATTCTGTAAGTTTGGGGCCAGCCTGGTCTACCTAGTGAGTTCCAAGCCAACCTAGTCAAACTTAGACACTACTTAATGAAAAAAATAATAATTATAAAAAGCTAACTTTTTAATTTTTAAAATATGCTTTTGACAAGTACAGGTGATCCTTCTATCTCACTGGTTTTCAACTTGTGGGTCACCACCCTTTTGGAGTTATATGATCTTTTCACAGGAGTCACACATGTCCTGTATATCAGATATTTACATTATGATTTGTAACAGTAGCAAAATTATACTTAGGAAGTAGCAAAGAAAATAATTTTTATTGTTGAGGGTTAAAAGATGAGGAACTGAATTAAAGGATTGCAGCATTACAGTGGCTGTCGAAAGCAATCTACAGATTCAATGCAATCCTCATCAAAATTCCAACTCGATTCTTCATAGTTAGAAAGAGCAATTTGTAAATTCATTTGGAATAACAAAAAACCCAGGATGGAGAAAACTATTCTCAACAATAAAAGAACTTCAGACTGGAGAAATGGCTCAGTGGGTAAGAGCACTGGCTGCTCTTCCAGAGGTCCTGAGTTCAATTCCCAGTAACCACATGGTGACTCCCAACCATCTGTAATGGGATCTGATGTCTTCTTCTGGTGTGTTTGAAGACAGCAAGAGTGTACTCATATATATGAAAGAAATAAAAATAAATGTTAAAAAAAAACAATAAAAGAAATTCTGGGGAAGCACCATCAAGAGCATTACAGAGCAATAGTGATAAAAAAAAAAAACTGTATGGTATTGGTACAGAGACAGGCAGGTAGATCAATGGAATAGCATTGAATACCCAAAAATGAGCCCACACACCTATGATCACTTGGTCTTTGACAAAGGAGCTAAAACCATCAGGTAGGAAAAAAGATACCATTTTTAACCAAATGGTGCTGGTTCAATTGGAAGTCAGTTGAACTGCATGTAGAAGAATGCAAATTGATCCATTCTTATCTGCTTGTACAAAGCTTCAGTCAAAGTGGATCAAGGACCTCCACATCAAATCAGATACACTGAAACTAATAGAAAAGAAAATGGGGAAGAACCTTGAACACATAGGTACAGGGGAGATTTTCCTGAACAGAAAACCAACAGCCTATGCTCTAAGATTATGGGACCTCATAAAATTGCAAAGCTTCTGTAAGGCAAAGGACACTGTCAATAGGAGAAAACAGCAATCAGCAGACTGGGAAAAGATCTTTACCAATCCTATATCCGATAGAGGGCTAATACCTAATATATACAAAGAACTCAAGAAGTTAGACTCCAGAGAACCAAATAACCCTTTTAAAAATGGGGTACAGAGCTAAACAAAGAATTCTCAACTGAGGAATATCGAACTACCGAGAAGAAATGCTCAACATCCTTAGTCATCAGGGAAATGCAAATCAAAACAACCCTGAGATTCCACCTCACACGAGTCAGAATGACTAAGATCAAAAACTCAGGTGACAGCAGATGCTGGTCAGGATGTGGCAAAAGAGGAACACTCCTCCATTGTTGGTGGGATTGCGAGCTGGTACAATTACTCAGGAAATCAGTCTGGAGTTTCCTCAGAAAATACCAGTTCTGGGCATATACCCAAAAGATGCTCCAACATATATCAAAGACACGTGCTCCACTATGTTCATAGCAGCCTTATTTATAATAGCCAGAAGCTGGAAAGAACCCAGATGCCCTTCAACAGAGGAATGGATACAGAAAATGTGGTACATCTACACAATGGAATATTACTCAGCTATCAAAAACAACGATTTTGCTGGGAAATTCATAGGCAAATGGATGGAACTGGAAAATATCGTCCTGAGTGAGGTAGCCCAATCACAGAAAAACACACATGGTATGCAGTCACTGATAAGTGGATATTAGCCAAAAACCTCAGAATACCCAAGATACAATTCACAGACCACATGAAGCTAAGAAGAAGGAAGACCAAAATGTGGGTGCTTTATTCCTTCGTAGAAGGGGGAACAACATACTCATGGGAGGAAATACAGAGACAAAGAGTGGAGCAGAGACTGAAGGGAAGGCCATCCAGAGACTGCCCCACCTGGGGATCCATCACATATGCAGTCACCAAACCCAGCCACTATTGCTGATGCCAAGAGGTGCTTCCTGACAGGAGCCTGATATGGATGTTTTCTGAGAGGCTCTGCCAGAGCAGGGCACATACAGAGGTGGATGCTCACAGACAACCATTGAACTGAGAATGGAGACCCCAACTGAGGAGTTAGAGAAAGGGCTGAAGGAGCTGAAGGGGTTTGCAACCCCATAGGAAGAACAACAATATCAACCAACCAGGCCCTCCAGAGCTCCCAGGGACTAAACCACCAACCAAAAAGTACACATGGAGGGACCCATGGCTCCAATCCCATATGTAGCAGAGGATGGCCTTGTCCAGCATCAATAGGAGGAAAAGCCCTTAGTCCTGTGAAGGCTCGTTTCCCCAGTGTAGGGGAATGCTAGGGTATTGAGGTGGGAGTGGGTGGGTGGGAGGGGGTGTATCCTCATAGAAGTAGGGCGATGGGGCACGGTAGAAGGGTAAACCATGAAAGGGGATAACATTTGAAATGTAAATGCATAAAATATTCAATAAAAATTCAAAAAAGTGGCTAGAAAAGCATAAAGCAATACATGATATAAATACCAAAAACACTGTAAAGCATTTTAAACAGGTGAATAAAGATGTAGGAAAAGGAAGTAGTGAGAAAAGGAGCCACAAGACAGTGACACAAGACACAAGACAGAGACGTTTGTGTTTTAGAGGAAGGATTCAGTGGAGAATCAGAGGTGGTAGTTGCAACATGGACTTCTGGAGTAGATTTACTGGCTTTCTTTTATAAGCTTATAGTTTCTGTTTACACTGTCAAAGAATTCTTTTTGAAGAGTGTGATACCGCTTCCAGCTTGTAAATTCCTTGAGGGCACAGGCCGTGTCTTATAGGTCTTTGTATCTCACAGAGCATCTAAATAATTACTAGCTGTGGTAGCAGTGCTAAATAAATAACCGTGGAAGGGATGACCACAACAAGGGAAGGATATGAAAAAAAGCAATAAAAAGCGTAGTTTAGTAAAATTCAAAATCTACTTTTTGAAACATTATTTTAGGTCAATCATGAATCCATGTTTTTCAAAATAAATTGAATTTGCATTTTGCTAATTCATATTTTTTTACTTATAAAATTTTATTTTTTAATATGCACTGAAATGTTTATAGCTTTTTTGAACTTTTATTTATTTTATTTTATATTTCTCCAGCAATTCCTTTTGAAAAATGTAAAGCTACAAAAGCAAACATATGTAGCTGTTATCTAGCTGTATACGTTGTTAATACCTGACTCCATGGGTATTACACAGATATTAGATAGCTAAACAGTGGGGAAGTGCAGTGACAGCATGTTCATGAAGCGTGTCCTTGTCTCTAGATTCGATCCCCAGCACTTGGGAGCTCTACCAACAGTACAAGCAAGGTTGATGCTTGCAGTAGAGAGCTGGGACATGTTTTATCAACTCTGATGACGTTAAACCTTAAGCACTTCTGAGACTTCAGGACCCTTCATTGGAGACTAATACCCTTACTTCAATTTACAATTTTAAGCAGCCTACAAAAAAATATAATTGAGATCTGGCATATCAGGATTGGTATGGCCACTAATGAAAACTGTAATTGAAACAGCATTTCAACATTTGCCAATAGTGTAAATACTTGTCACAAAACAACACTTTTTATTGTTGTTGCAACTCTACTAATAAATTATATTTATAAGTATAACATACAAATATTCTTTTAGTCATGATGCATATTTATTTTCAATTTTTAAAAATTAAATACTTGACTCATCCTGGCACCCACCCAGCACAAGACCTTTTCATTTTCCTTTCTGGTTTTTTTTTTTTCTGTGATCCAGAGGAGACTGAAGTTTGTAAATCTGTAATTGAATGTGATATTCCTACTACGCATGTCAAGGTTAAAGTGTGGGTTAAGTAATAAACATTTGAAACCACAGCACACATATCCTGGCAACCAGCCACGAATTTGAGCTGGTTCCCTGCAATGCCATTGTTTTTGCTCACAATGAATTTCCAGTTTTTTAATAACATAAGACTAAGTGGCAGACTTTAGATTTTTTTTAACTTTTTTAGAAGTTCTTGTCACTTGAACTTTACCCTAATCATTCATGTGCAAATTAGATTACTAACCACACTGTGTCATATTATGTTTCCCAGTTTTTAGGAATGAAAGATATGTTTTATTCTTTCAGACATTTCTCTGAGTGTTTTTTATTGTTATTCATTTATGCTTCACAATCAATGTTTTTGTGCAGTTAGTGGTGGTGGGTGCCCCACTGTACACACAAGGAAACTGGGTGAGAGTTTTGGTGACTTTTCCCTAGGACATCCTGCCATGATATCTAAGACAATGTAACTTCTCATTCCAACATTAGTGGTTTATCTATATTACCACACTTAATTGATGTTTAAAAAGCCTGTGCAATGGTTTATAAAGCTAATAATCTTTTGGGGGGTTGTTGTTTCTGTTTGTAGGTTTATTTTTAGGGGATGCAAACAGTAATGTTGGGTAAGGGATTTAGATGTGTCTAGTTCTAAAATCTATGGCCTTTCTTTTCTTGCACTCTACTGTGTATGCATGAGAAATGGTGGCATCTAAAGTCTCCTAGGATGCTTTAAGAATGGACTGAACACCAGCTTAGGACTTTTTACTGTTGATATTGACCATGTAAACTAAAGAATTTAGGTGCTCTTAGAATCTAGGAGACAGGGCATTTTGTCTTGGAAAGGAGCAAAGATCTAGTGTGATGAACAGTTCCTAGAGGTCAGGAAGGCAAGATGGCTTCTACCGTCTACATGGGCAAAGAACAGGAAAGAACTTACCTTTCTGCTTTCTACCTTCTGCTCAAATGCAAACCTGTCAGTCATCACTGGTCTGGTATGTTTCTTTTCTCAGCTATCCTCCCTCATGTGCTTTCCCAGGAGGTAGGATCAACTCTGTCTCCAGAGTATTTGCCAGTTCCCTCTACTTCTGTCCATTGTCATTGTCCTGCTCAGGGTCCTCTTTATCTCCCATCTAGATAAAAGTAACACCACAGAGTGGGCTTGCTTACTTCACTCTTGGCCCTACACTTTGTTTTCAAGAAGAAAATGGAGTGACTGTGTGAAGATATATACCAGATTATATCACTTCTTGTTCAAAATATTTCAGGGCCTCCTCTTTCTCAACTAACAAAGCCAATTTCCTTTCAAAGACCTATAAAAGTCTCCCATGGATGGGGAAGTGGCTGTGACTCCCCAGTGTTCCTGCAAGGCATAGTTCTCCTGACCACGTCACAAGCAATACAATGTAGTGTTTGCTATCTACTGGATCCTGTAATCAGACTTTTTGGTCTTAACCATGTAAGAACTTGGTAACTGAGACAACTGACTTATGATTTTTGTACCTCAATTATCTACATCTGTAAAATGAAATAATGGTATACATTTAATGGGATCAAAGGAATTGGATGAGGATTTTTTTTTATGAAAGGTTGTTCAAATCCTGCTTGTAATATAGTGGAGAGGTTTACTACAGTCTGGTCCAGTCCTGCTTCCAGGATTTACAGTTGTTGCTCCTTTTTTCTAGAATGTTCTTCCATCCAGATCATCATTAGGCAGCACTGTTGCTTTCATTGTCTTCATGACAACCATCACAATTGTTAAATGAATAACTACTTGTTTGCCTAGGAGCTAGCTACTACAGTCGAATGAGACTTTGGAGACTGGAAGGCACTCTTTGCAACATTTACTAGGATAAAAGTGTCAGAAGCCTATGTTTTAGAACTCTATTTTTATGCTCCTTCCCTTTTTGTTTCTTCTTGATGATTAGTAAAGTTCTCTTGGGAAAATGTCAGGTTTCCCAGCTGTGCTAAGGGCAAGGCTAGGGGGCTTTTTGTACTTAGCTGGCCCTGAGTCACAGGAACTGGAAGAGAGCATGTGTGTCACATTGAGAACCTAAGGGAATGGCCCATAGTAAAATGACTGAGCTCTGAGGACCAAAGACATAATCATAGCCCTGTAGAGCTCCTTAGAAGACCTGTCATGGCTCATTGGTAACTGCCTTAATAAGGAACGTTGGGCCCTTACCAGATATAGTAGTCACACTTGTAGAGTACATCAGCTAAGAAGAGGACAACTGTACCCATAACCCCCATAAGGGTTGCTCAGTAAGCATCTGGTAATTAGCCATAGTAATTAGTATGTTCTAATGTGTATATTACTTTCCCACTGTGTGCCATGCACTGTGTTAAATGGTAATTGCCTGTTATCTTAAGAAGTCCTTACGTGAACCCCATTTTGTTTTGTTTTTAATTTTCACTATTGGATATTGAGTCCAAGATGCCTCATACTACACAAGTGCTATATGACTGAACTTTAAACTTCCAACTTCAACTCTCATGGATCTTGGGATGGCTTTTCCCTAGGGAAAGATCCTGGGGTTTGGAGGGGTTCAATGGCTTTCCTGAAGTCACAGAGAAAGTGTGTGGGATTTATAGTAGTGTCTGTGATTTGAATAAATTCCATATAAAATAAGTAATGGAACTTTGTGCTCTTCACTGACCTAAGATTATGTTTTACCAAGTTTATACCACAAAACAACAGTTTGGGGTCAGGAATGTAACTGCGTGGTAGAGCCCTTACCTAGCATGTACAAAACCCCACAAAAAGGTTTGACTCAAAATTAAACATTAACTGTGTTCTGTAAAACTATTTCTCAACTTGGCACATTCTTTGTCCTGAGAACATAGCTGTCAGTCTCTGGGTCTACTTTTGTCACAAATAATCAGAAATGTGTTGTTACTCATATCTTGTAAGTAAGAAGTATAAAATGCCGGGAAATACCTTGGAAAGTATAGAACAGTTTTCATACACACACACACACACACACACACACACACACACACACACACACACACACACACACAAAGGATACAGAGCCAGTAAAAATTTTGAAAACTTCTGATGTAGAAACCAATGTTTTAGGCCAAAAAAAGGAAGCTTGTTCGTTGAAGGGCTCTGCTAAAAGGGATGGAATGGGTTGAGGTATCACTTTGCATTTCTCTCACATGATGAACTACCTCAAAATTTCAGTGCAAAGTATGTCTTTTGCAGTTTTCAGCCTGGATCAGTATCAGCTAACTCTTCTGACAATTCTCATCCTCTAAATTGAATGAAGGAAAATGTTAACCCACAAGACTGGCCACCCATGCTTCTGCCCACTAATACATTCTTTGCCCCCTTAATTCCACAGTAATGCAGGGCGGTAAATAGAGTTCAAAAATCTGTTTGAGCTCATTCATGACTCTGAGCCAATCTTGACCTCTTACTGCCGTCTTACAGAAATAGTTTCTCCAAATTCTGTGGATATTGAGGTCCTGGTTACATGAATAGTGGCTTCAATTTTGATTAAAATTCTTAAGCCACAGTCATATTTCCTTCCAGCTCTGTGGTAAGCCTGGGTGAAACAAGTGAAGGCGTTAGCTCACACAAGAGGAAGGAGATGAGACTCTGGCTCTCCTAAGCTAGCCACATTGTTTTCTCATTCAGGACACAGTTTGGATGACCAGAAACAAATGGTTTGCTACAACCCGTCCTAGCACTCCTTTATTTTTCCAAAAAGGTTGACTAGAACTGTTGCTTTGTTAAACTTTATGAATTACATTTCAAAGGGGAAAATGTCACTCTAACCCACTTTCTATAGATAACAGCAAGATTAACTGTTGCCTCAGACTCATGTCCCTCCCACAATGACTACCAAAGTATTTGTCAATGTTGCCCAGGGACCTACCACTCATTAAAAAGACTCATGCTGCAAATACGGATCTGGAAACCTATTGGCTTCTAAAACAAATACAAATGAGTAGATTATTTTGTTTATCCCCCTCTCTTTGTATCTGTTGCTAGAGGACTATGAAATACAATGTGATATACTAAACTTTGAGGTGATGCTAACATACAGAAGTTTTTTTTTTTGTAACTAGGAGGTTGTAAAATATGGTTAATGTACTACTGCATATCGTTAGATTATTCATTTAAAATGTTTAATCTCATGCTATGACAATTACATCATTTTTTAAGGAAAGGCTCTATAAATGGAGCAAGTCTAAGGTACTTAGTCTATGCATGTTTGACTTATTGTTCACAGTATTGACAGCATTTTCATTATCACAACATGCCTCATACATGTTTGCATCCTTTATTCATGTTATATTTCCCATTCCTTTTGATAAAAACAGAATTTAAATTAATAAGAGTAAGTTATAAAACCTAGAATCTTCAAATGGTAAACTTATGTCATTGGGATTTAAGCTGTTGGGGAACCTAACTACTGTAAATACCAAGATGAAGTCCTGACTGCTTTGGTCAATTCCCACTTTTCAATTCTATGATGAAGAACAGTGGGGATTTCACTCACTGCGACCTGCAGGATTCTTCTGTCCTGCTTTACACCTCTGCTTCAGCTGAAAGACAAAAGGAAAACAAATTCTGAAATAAGTGTCCTCTCTGTTTACTGAGCACCCTCCCAACTTGCTTTAGAGACCTGGCTTTTTGTCCAAATATCGTAGTTCTAGCTCCCTGTGTTACAGGGAGGAATAACTCAACCATTCTGACCTCCTTCTGTGCAAAACCAGGTGTGAAACTCACACTTTTACTCCATTCCCCCAGAGGCCCCTCAAAAAGCAACACACACACACACACACACACACACCAAATAAAAAATAAAACAAAACAAAAAGACTTCCACACGAATCACTCCCCTCTTCTAAGGCCAGAATAACTCAAAGCGGAGAGTTCAGATGAGAATTTCATTTAAGGTCAGTTAAACCAACCCCCTCTGCTTCCCCAAAGGTCAAGTATATTTCTCCGTTTTGTTTGATGTTTCCACTTGGGTCCCAACATGGAAACACAAATCAATTGTTTTAGAACACAAAATGCAGGGTCAGAAAAATAGAAATATCCCAACTGTCACCACTAATATCTTGGCGAGATTGGGTGAGCTCACAAACACACACATCCACGCACGCTCCTGTGTATGCCTCGCAAGGGCGCTCACACACACACAGGCACACATAGGCACACAGCACACAGAGTCGATCTATAAAGCCTGGTGCTCTCCCTCGGGGTGGGTTTTTTTTTTTTTTTCCTATTCTTTCTGCCGGTTACTCGGTTGGGGAAGGACCAGAGGCAAAGTTGCGGAGCATTCTTTCTTAGCTCAGCAGGCAAGGCTAGGAGCTCCCGGCTTCCCTTCCCCGCCCCCTCCCCTCATCCCAGGAAGGGCCTCCCACTTATTCCTCCACCTAAATACCACACTCCCTCCCCAACAACAACAACAAAAAAAATCCGTTGATGCCACTGTGGACTTGGTTCCTTGAAGGAAGTCATCCTGCTATTAAGTGGAAAACTCTCAACACGGGGTGGGGGTTGTAGGTGAAGATGAAGGAGATAGCAGGGGAGTTAGCACACAGGGCCGGTAATGACAATTCACAACAAAACGACTGTTAGATTATACTTAGTTTTTAATGATTCATAAAGAGAAATAACGACGTTTTCGTTTCCAAAGAATCCCTTCCTTTTCGTGGGAGTCTTGCCCTTGTGGTCGTGTCTACTTTCCCCGAGCCTCAGAGCTCCAAACCGAGCGAGGAGTCCCCAGATAACTATTTAGTATAAACAAACCGAGCAGCTTTAATGGAATTACCTCAGTCTGCTAGTAAATAATTTATAGTAGGCAGTAAATAAAATATGGTTCTGCGTCTTTAAAAGAGTTGTCAAGTAGAAAACACCCACCAGAGGGACGTAAACCCCAAAGATCGCTACGCTCAAAGACACCGGTTGGGACCAAGAGCCGGGTGAAAAGACATGTTTTATAACTCCGAAGGAAGGCGTGGGTGCTTCAAGCGCCGCCGATGCTCTCAAAGAAGGTTCCCGCCAGGAAGAGGGGAGAGGCAGGATGTCCTTTCATTCAGCAGAGGGGCGAGTGATTAAAAAGCTTAGGAAGGGGTCTGCACCTTCACAATAACACCTCCACGATGCTTTCAAATTCATTACACCCTGATCCTCCGAAGCCACTCTCTCAAAAGAGCAGGCCAAGGATTTGACTCCCATTTCGTGGATGGTTTAGGAAAAGGCTCCGAGGCTGAGGTAAGGTGTGGGTGTGTGCCTGCTGAGGATTAAGTAGACTGCTGGGGTGCAGGTCTCTCCGGCTGGGACAAGCTCAGTTTTTGCCTGGGCATGGACTCTGCTCTCTGCTGGCACATACGCACTGTCCAGCCCAGCACACTTGCCCTACTTTCCAGCACTTTGGCATGTCTGCTTTTGTCAGTGACCTAAGACCCCTCTAAATAAATTTCCTCCCCTACCCTCACCCCGCCCCCTACAAGACTCATCTCCAGTTCAGAGAGGACAGATTTATGAAGGGCTCCTCAAGGCTACCCACAAGACAGCCTTGACCATGAAACCAGAATCTTGAACACTTGACCTAAATTTCCAAGGGCATCTGTTTCCGTCTGTAATTGTCACCAGGCTTCATTTGAAATTTGATCCTGTGTCACTAATGGTATTAACAGGAGCTGAGGTCCAACCTTCCAAAGGGAGGCTGCTGCATATGAATTTACATCCAAAAGAAAGTAAATCAGTTTCTGTAAACCTGCGGCAACCCCCTCCCCTAGTGCAATAAAACTGTTGTCGCAATCAATAAATCTCTGGTTTAGGGCAATAAAAATTAGATAACTGTCTCTCTTTCTCTCTTCTCACTCCCCCCCTTAAGACAAAGCCACTATTCAAAGAATAAGGCGTCTTGTTAACCATTTCTGAAGTCCCTCGCTGTACCCGGCGCCTTTCAGACACGCACCTCTCAGTCATCGGAGAAAACCAGACGTTTAATTACGGTGACTTTTGTTAGATCATTACGGATAATAAACGCAACCTTTTGCTAGATACAATTATAACGCAAGCTGCTCCAACACCTGCACGGATCGCATTTCTCTCCAGCGTGGTTTTTACTCCTCCTCTAAACTGCCTTTGAATTTCTCCCTCTCTTTTGACCAGAAGATTTAATATGTTGCAAGAGATAGATTTCACGAAAACGCGTTGTCCCTTCTGTAGCTACATCTGCTCCGACCTATTAAGAAAAGTAAGACATTTTGATACTAATTGCAAATAAATTGTGATGTGTTCACGGAGTAATTGATTTAATGAAGTTCATATGAAACTCCTGAGATTGGCCGAGTAAAAGGCCCCCCGGTGTGTGTATTGTGGAGGGAAAGCGAAGGTTGGTTTTTCGTCTCTTATAGGTAGGGGAAGAGAGGTGGGGTGGAGGGTGAAAGCCGGAGGGGGGCACAGATGTTACCTCAGGCAGCCGAGGCAACCGCAGGCAGGAGCCTCTAAGGTAGCTCCACCCAGCTGAGGGCTGCTAGCTTCCCTAAGGGGCCAAACGGAGTACAAGCGGTGACTCCTAGCTCGGCCCCCTCTGCCTGAAGCCTGCAGACTGGGCGGTGGCTTGCTGGGAAAATAGTACACCGGCCGCCTGTCTGCCTTCTCTAAGTTGCAAAACGCTGCCCCAGGGTCTTGTTGATGAGCTAGGAGACCTCCCTTAAACCCATTCTCAGGCCTTAACTCCAGAGGCTGGGAGGCTGGGAGGCTAGGCGGGGAGGAGTGGCCTCAAACCGCTGCCTCTTGAGTTGTGACTTCCGAAGCTGAAGTAACTAAACTAGCACCACCCTATCAAGGGATTCTGGACTTGGAGCCCTAAACTCAGGTTGCAAGTAAGAATTGTAATACCTTTGCTACTCACGGGTTTGTTTGTTGTCCCCACTCTTTTTGTCTAGCCAAGTATGTGAGTTAGGGTTTCAAGGCCTAAAGTTTGAACACCTACTGTGTGCTGCAAACACTGTACTTCATTAAACACGGATTTCCTTTCATTAAGCAATGAGTGGAAAGTTACTGATCTCAGTCCTTAACAGATACAGAAACTGAGGCAGGAAGGACATTTGGGAGGAATGCCATAGCTACCCTGACCCATCGACCAATCTGACTCTTATGGAGGAGGAAAGATGCCCGCAAAAATTACGCTAACCGCCCCCCACCCCCGAAAGCCGTCCAAATATTTTACAAGATAATTTTGTCAGTGGGACATAAAAGGATAGCACAGAAGCAGCTGCAGGGCCCAGTTCATTTCTCCGAGTTAGCGGCAGAAGGTCTTCCGGTCGAGTTTCGAATCTTTGTTTCGTTTTGTTTCAAAGAAAGAAGCAGTCGCTTCAGTAATCAGAACACAAACTAAGCTAAAGACAGGCTCCAAGTTCGTCCGAGTTGCCCAGCTGGTGAACTTTTCTCCAAGTTATTTCCCCTGACTGACATCCTGAGGGTCCACTAAATTGGATTCTCAGTGTTGGCAAGGTACGTACAGCGGCGGTGCTGACTCGGCCAGGCAGCAGGACGCCACCTAGACCGCGCGAGCGAGGGATGGTCCTCCCATCCTGGCTCGCTGGCTTTAGAGAGGCTGCGCCAGCTTCATATATTAAAAGACCTCTAGCCACGAGCAAACTGGCTCTGAACACCCCCACCCCAATGCAGAGAAGAGCTTAAATTCGCAAGCAAATGCCCGAACCAGGGCCTTGTCCTTTTCCACAGATGCAAGACGCCAAGCAAAGGGAATAAATGAGAATTTAGGAATCCCGTTCAGCGTTTTCTACAGGGTAGTGCTCTAGAGCGTCGGAAAAAGAAATGATTGCAGCTTGGCTAGCCTCAGCAATCCAACTCCCTTGGTCCTGATTAAGCTGGGAACTAAGTGCCCAGTTTCTTTGAGAAGCTCCGTCAATTACGTGCTCCCCAGGGACCGGTCCAGCCGGCCTACCTTGTCACTCGTTCAGGGTCAGTTATTGCCTGTCAAATTCCTAAGCATTTCACTTTTCCACGTTTTTTCTGGTACACGGGAGGCTGAGAGCTACCCACTGTAGCCAGCTACCCACCCGACTTCTAGGTTTAGCACCCCTAGGGCCCAAGAGTGGACACGCGACCCTTTCTGGAGCGCTTTCCCCACACCGCCACTCCTCTGAGTAGGTGAACTAAAAGCAACTTTCTTCCGCCTCCAGTCACAAGAGTACTTTCTTAGGCCATGAAATTCAGCCCGCCCCCTCCTTTTGGGCACAAACAGTGGCCTCAAGGTCCCAGGACATCGAAAGAGGGGTAGTCTACAGAGCCTTTAGGCAGGGAGCCAGAGGCATGGGCCGCAACGGTTTTCGGGATTGTTAAAGGAGGCCCTCGTTAGAGAAAAAGCAGATCTGAATGGCTTGGCTGGACAGGATTGTTTTTGAGGACCTTTTTCCTCCCCAGTAAGTAGGCATCCGCTACTTTTATAAGCGCAGGCTAAAGAACGCAGCTTTTGTGCAAGTTTTCACATTCCTGGGGCTAGGGAAAGACTGACAAGGAACTTGGAAGGTGTGGGAGGCACCATATCTATCCTGCTAGTGTTTAATTGCAATCTGTGTATCCCAGAACTTTCCCCATTCAGTAGGCGCTGCAAGCGGAGTCTGGCTGCTCTCTCCTGGCCGCAGCGCCCCCTAAGGCCGGGAAGTGGACCCTAGTGGACTTCTAGTGCGGGGGACCCACTGGGGGTTGGCAGGAGGCGAGTGGACGTGAAACTAGTTCACTCGAGTCGCTCCTGAAAGCGGTCACCCGCGGGGGCTTGGCTTCTGAAAGTACCGTTTGGTTGGATAGCTGGGAGTGGAGATTTACGATCCTGGAGGACAGAGCGTGAAAGGGGTATCATCATCAGTTTTGACTGAAAGAAAGAAAACATATCTTTAACAAAAAGAAGGGCCCTTGCCATTCACCCGCGTTGTTAGGACAACGTGAACTATCTTGAAATGATTAGTTCCACTTCAAAGGAATTTACATTCAACAGTGAAAACTCGGCCTCTTATTTATTCGAAAAGACTTCACTACGGAGAGTCATATGTCCGGTCCTTCTATTTATTTTTCCGCGTTCACGGTGCCATTGTATTAAATCAACACTGAGAGCCACACAACACATTCATAGGATTCTGAAGAATCCAGAAATACAGGTAGTGAGGGGCGAAGGGGCATGGGGTTTTGGTTTTAAGCTGAGGTCTGGGACAACTCTGGCTCCCGTCGGCCAGGAGGATGGAGCGGGAAGGGTGGGGAGCGGATCTGGCGCAGGTGGGGAGCCGGCAACAGAAATAAACCTGTCGCAAACACAAACAAGCCTGGGAGAATGGGATGCGAAGCCTTTCTCACAGCCCTAAACACTTCAGGATTCTTGTGAAGAAAGTGGACCTGAAATTCCCCCAGGGACATTTCAGAAACATCTGTTTAAAACAGGTGGGGGTGGCACAAAATGCTTGGGCAAGATTCATGCCTATAGCCACAGACTGAAAAGTCTAACTCCAGGTCTTAGCGACACCTCCCCACAAAGGGCACACATTGACGCTCCGCCCATATCTCCCTATCTACTCCCCTCCCCCACGGTTTGCCAACTGTGATCACCAAACCTATGAAACCTCTACAAAGAACAACTGCACTAAGTTTCGTGGTGCCTTGGAGTTGCAGAAGAGTCCTGTTTCTCATCTAACTGTCCTTGCAAAGCCCCTGAGACAGGAGAAGTTCTAATTCAGAACTAAGCACCAGCCACCAACACCCACCTGCTCAAACCTCCTCCCTATTCCCAACGGCCCCTTTGTACAAATCTACCCTATGGTTTCCTCCCCAAAACAAATGATGCTAACCTTTTTCTAGACGATCTTTTGCCAGCTCTAATTAAGCATAAAGCAGAATCTGCCTTGAGTACGTAATCGGGAATATAGTCAACATTTTTCCTAGATTCACCACCAATCCTCCAAGCTGGTGTCATCCTCAAAATTCCTAACATGGATTCTGTAGTCTCCTAGGTTTGGAAGCAGTCACACCCACCCCGCCCCCACCCCTGCAACTCCCAACAATGACTTATGTGGTCAGGAGTTCAAAGTGGTGGTTCCTGGCCACCTGGTAGTTGGTGCTGTGACACTGAGAGCCCTTCTTTCCCTAGTTTAGTATTCAGGTATTCTGGTGTGAGTATTTGGGTTGAGCTTTCTAGAGTTGATCCTTCTCTCTGGCTGGTCCTGTGTTTATTTCATCTTATTGGGCACTTGTGGTGATTCCTCTGGTCCTCGTCCTGCCTGAATCTGAAGCTTATCCAGAGGCATTTTCTCCTCCCTAACCCCCATGCTCTCCAGGAATCAGGATCTCAAAGCCTGACCTCGAAAAGCCTGAACTTTGGAAGAAAATCCAAATACCACAGAGTCAAAACTTCAAGGCAAACTGTGGATCCGTCTCCTCCCACGAGATGGTTTGAGAACAAGTGAAGACAGCCATGACATTGCAGGCCCCCACCCCAGTCCCACAGGCAAATAGGCCCAAGAACTGAAGACTTTAAAATGGTTTGGTGTTTGTCCCTCTGGTGGCTGCACTTCTCTGCAGGTGGCAAACATACTCCAGTATCCCTGCCAAGGTCTCTTCCTGTGGGGTTGCATGTAACCTTGGAGGTGCCTCTCTTGATCTCGGGCAGGGAAGAAAGAAAGACGGAAAGAAAAGGAGTGGGAAGGGAGAGGCCCCGGTAGAAAGCGCTGCTGGGAAGGCGCAGGAGGCCTCCAGCTGAAAAGGCTTGAGAATGAGACTGAGGCTCACAAGGCAGCTCTGGTGGGGGGAGGGCAGGAGGAGGCGTGTGAGAAAAGTGACACATCCTAAAGCACACCCCAGGAGAGCCGAGGATCTAGGAAGGACTCAAAATGTATTTCTAATTACTTTTCATGCTCCCAGAAAGAGTTCTTTTAAAGCCTGCTTTAAAAGCTTGTTATTGTACTGAGTTATAGCGTGCACTGGGCAGTGCTGTTTATACATTATAGCTTTTTGTGTCAGGTGGAGACTGGTAAGTACCAGAAATGTATTTTTCTGGCTAAATTGATAGAAATTCAGAACTTGTAAACTTCTGGAGCGAAAACAACGGAATTTTTTTATTCTAAGGATGGTTGAGGAACATTGGAGGTGACCGTTTGCACGAGCCTACGGTATCCACATCTCCTCTCTGCTTAATGGGTCTGTTAGCTAACTGAGGCAGCAGATGCCACTGGATTTTGAGGCCACAACTGCAGAGGAGACATCCGGTCAGCAGAGGGCACACTCGTCACTGTCAAACCCTATTTCCAGATTGGAAGGTGACACGTAGGTAGGACTGGAATGGTAGACATAATCACATTGGAATTGGGATCCAACAGGAACTGAAGAATTAGAATAATTTATTTCTTGACCAGAGAAGGCAGAGACATTATGTTTTATGGTCATGGAATTCCTTGCCCCAGAAAAGTATGGTAGCCTTCAAAAAAGAAAAAAAGAAAAACAAACAACAACAAAACAAACAAAAAACCAGATTTTTCAGATTCTTGGCTTAACTGATATGAGAGATTGAAGTCAAAATATCAATAGGAGCAAGGACCTAAGATTTTCTGTCTATTCACAGCACCTCAAAACACTTGGGCTTTTTCAAAAGCAGAAAATAGCTGGAAATGCTGTAAGTGCTATACGTGACTTCAGATGCTCTCCACTGTAGTAAGCAATTAAGAAAATCACTTCCTCCTATGAGTTGAAGGGAGAAAAAAATCGAGCTAAGATTATCTTCAATTCTGGGAGCTGAATGAAAGGTGAGCCCACTTAGAATATATTCTTATATTCCAAAATCTCAAAATGATGGGTTCTTAAAGAGTATCATTCTCACACAAGAAGGGATGCAGGTAGCGGGCCACTTGGTGATGTTTTGTGTTATCTGTGCTGACAGCTGCTCTTCGGATGATATTGATCTTGCATGGTAGGAATGACAGAAGCCAGATCCTCTCAATGAACAGTGGCAGCCAATAAGCTTTAAGAAAAAATAGTTGAAGGAAATAAAGCCACATACAAAGGCCCTCTTTACATGGGGGGGATTGAAGGTCTGGAATCAGACCATAATTCTAAAGTTACTATACCGATAGCATTCTCCTAGGCTAGAACTGAAGACCTTAAAACCCTTCAGATTCGCAACAAGCCACTGTTTCTTTCTTTGTTGATTCATTTGTGTTCCTTAGATCTTGTCAACCTCCATTAAAATTCTGGTTTTCCTCTGATGAGCTAATTTGAGCTAATGTGGTCTCCTGAAGCAGACCCTTGAACTGGGCTTCTTGCTCCTCTCTAGACTTGTTTACCAGGAAGAGTGGAGCCACCACCCATTCAGTTATTCCCCTCTTTAATAGGCGTGGAGCTTCTAACACCGATAACAGCAAAGCTACTGTGGATGCTGGGCTCTTGATTACTGGCTAAAGTGACTTAGGATATGCTACAAATAGTGACATTCATGACATCTCCAAAGGCTTAAGATAGCCTTGGAACCAAAGTAAAGACGGAAGGAGAATGGACTGCACAGAGCTGTCCCTTGACCTCTACATTTGTGTCATGGCATGTACACAACATCATATTTGCCTCTTACATACAGTAATAGCAACTAATAAAACATTTTAAAAGATATCCTATATTCTGAAACCCATCTACCTCTGTCCTAGCAACTCGCTTCACAGTTGCAATGGTTTAAATAAATCCTCCTGCCAAACCTGCATGTTACAGCTAAGTGTGGGGGTAAGGAGCTGCATGTGTGTGTAGGGCATAGAAGGGGGCCTTGGAGAAGGGAGGAAGAAGTCTAAATGGATGGAGGGTAATGAAATATTTGAGAGATGGAAGCAAAAGATGGGACTGTTTGGGATGAAGAAAACCAGTAAGAAGAGAAGATGGTGGGGCAACATGGAAGAAGCAATAATCACAAAGTATAATGACGGATGAGTAAAAATGTCACAAGGAAACCCATCTCCTGGTGCGCTAACCGAAAACTATCAAAAACATTTAAAATGGGGTCTGGGCGAGGGGTGGTTAAGTGGTGAAGAGGACGGGCTGCAGAATGGAATTCCTGGAACCCGCATGGCAGCAGCTCACGGGCACCTACAACGTGGGATCTGACTCTTCCTTTCTGGCCTCAGTGGGCACTGCAAAAATGTAGAGACAAAACACCCATACACATAAAGTAAAAACAAATGATGTCTCAAGTAAAATTGAAGGAAACTTCGTCCCCAATGCAATGATCCTGAGAGTCAGAGGCTTTTGAGAAGTGAACTAAGTTAGTGCTGCTCTAAAGGGCTGCTTAGGAGTCACCTCCCCCACCCTCCTGCCCTAGACTTTCCTCCTCTTCAGAGCAGACCGAATTCAAGGCTTTATCTTGGAAGCTAAGACACTTGGCTCTAACTGCTTATACTTCGCCTCCAGAACTAAGAAAGACTACATTTTTAATTTTATAAATTACAGAGTCTCGGGTATTTTTCTCATAGCAGCACAAAGTGAGTTGAGAGATCCAGTTATGTTCACAAGCTGTAAGTTTATAGCTAGGAGTTTACGGGGAGATTAACCTAGCATTTGGAAAAGCTAGGTGTTTGTGGACAACTATTGTCATTTACCTTGGACCTATAGCGTCTAGTATCAAAGTCACCGGTCACGTGTGACTATTGCACACATAAGGTGTGGCTAGCATCAGTTGGGGTGTGCTGTAATTGGAAAGTGCATATTACATGTTCAATGCTTGTAACCAAGAAAAGAACTCTAAATATCTCATTAACTATTTTTATGTTGGTTACATGTGGAACTGATAATGTTTTAGCTCCAGTCAGTTAATTCAATATATTATTAAAATTAATTTCAGCTGTTTCTTGTCACTCTTTTTTAATTGGAGCTACCAGAAAAATAAAATTTATACAAGCAATTTGGGTTTTTTTAACTCAAATTCTATTTTTATTGGGAAGCCCTGCCTGAGACACTTGACAGCTGCCATTCCCTATTCTGTGCCTAGCCTTAGAACATGTTTTCTTGAACATTGGGTCCCTAGAATTAAGCACAATGCTTGATACACAATAGAAAATTATAGAGTTTTAGGGGGGAAAACAACTTTCTTTCAAATGCATTTATTTACGGTGTGTGCGCTCAGGCATGTGCATGCCATGGTGCATATATAGAGGTCAGAAAACAGCTTGCTGGGGTTGGTTTATTTCTTATACCATGTGGGCTCTGGCGATCAAACTCAGGTCCTCAGGTTTAGGAGCAGATACCTTTAGTCGTTGTGTTAGTTCCAGTGGGTATTTACTGTTGAATGAATGAATGAATGAATGAATGAATGAATGAATGTGCTTCAAATCCTGCTATACTACAGTTCACTGACTTTGGAAAATAGAGCCAGATTTGAATGATCCTTAACAGGCCTACCTGCCATTGCATGGTAAAAGAGAACTTAAGAAACTTAAGGTCGGGGTTGGGGATTTAGCTCAGTGGGAGAGCGCTTGCCTAGCAAGTGCAAGACCCTGGGTTCGGTCCCCAGCTCCAAAAAAAAAAAAAAAAGGAAAAAGAAAAAAGAAAAAAAAAGAAACTTAAAGTCTTACTTAATTTAAAATTTAGCTTAGCAAATGCCTCCCTGTGTACCTTGAGCAAGCCATTTCCTTCTGGCATCCTTTCCTTCTGTAGAGTAATGGGTTGGACCAAATAGTTCCTCTAGGCATCTTCCTATATTCTGAGCATATGACAGGAAGGGGCAGAGCTCTGCATGCTAGCAAGCTCTAACTAAGTGGTTTTTTGTTGTTCGTTTGTTTTGTTTTGTTTTGAGTTGTCTCGCTTTTCCTCTTTACCGTTGTTCATTAAACTCTGGGCTCTTTTTTTCTTCAGTGCTAAACTTGGAAGCCAGGACCTTTCTTCCGGTAGGCAAACGCTCTGTGGCTGAGCCTCATCCCCACCCCGTGCTCATTTGCTCCCGCCTCCTGCTTCCTGTCCTTCAAGCAACCTTAGTATATTCATTCATAGACGTTAGCATTTTTCTGCTTCTCCAGTTTCTAGGGAGAGAGAGAGAGAGAGAGAGAGAGAGAGAGAGAGAGAGAGAGAGAGAGAGAGAGAGAGAGAATATAAATAAGTAAATAACCTTTCCAGTCCTTGAAATGACTATAATGGCCGCTTCACTGTGTATGTGTGGGGGTGGGGTGGTTCTCCTTTACTTTGAGGATGCCAATGGTGGAGGTGTAGCTGAGTTGTAGAGCACTGAATCCCATCCCCAGTACCAGAACAGAAAACAGAACCAAATGCTAACATACTTCTAACGGTCTGCCAGTAAGAAGGAATTCAGTTTGCAAACAGGAGGCTCTGGAGAAGTAGGGCATCATCCTAACCTGTATCTTCATCCTAGCCAGCATAGCAGCACAGCCCTAGCCCCTGACCCCCAACATTTGCTAATATGTTGGCATTTAGAAATGCCCTACCACCAAGAGGTTGTATAGCACCAATTTGAAGCATTGCTTATCCAACTAAGAAACTGGAAAGAAAAAGTCATAGAATAAGGATCTCAAACCCAAATGCTTATTCAAGGTCAAGCAGGCAAGGAGTGAGTGAGTGAGGCAATATGGAACAGTGGGAGCTGTGACAAGTGACAGGGCTCGTTCTTCCTAAATGCATGGAAATGCTTTTATTTATTTATTTATTTATTTATTTATTATTACTGGCTTCATGTATGTACTTAGGTACTTATTTGTGTGTGTCTCTGTGTGTATAAATATGCTCATGCATTCATACCGCATTGTCTCTGTGGAGGACAGAGGACAACCCATGAAACTCCATTTTCTTCTTACATCGTGTGGGTCCTGGTGACCAAACTCAGGTTGTCAGGCTTAGTGACAACTGCCTTTACCACTGAGCAATCTCACCACTCTTTTTTATGTAAATAAGACTTTATTTTTTATTAGATATATTTCTTTATTTACATTTCAAGTGTTATTACCTTTCCCGGTTTCCTTACATAAGCCCCGCCCCTCCCTCCCCCTCCCCCCTATGGGAGTTCCCCCCATCTACCCCCATTGATGCCCCCAACAATCCCTACACTGGGGATCAACCTGGCAGGACCAAGGGCTTCCCCCCTTCCACTGGTGCTCTTACTAGGCTATTCATTGCTACCTATGAGGTCAGAGTCCAGGGTCAGTCCATGTATAGTCTTTGGGTAGTGGTTTAGTCCTGAAGCTCTGGTTGGTCCATCTCACCAATCTTGACCCACCTTTTTGTTTTTTATTTGGCTGTGACAACAAAACATGTCTATGGGATGAACTTGAACTACATCCCATGGACCTCAACATTTGCCATTCCACCTAGTTCATCCATTATTGCCTGGGCCCATTCAAGATTCTTAATTTCTCTCATTGTGGTAGATACCACAGTAGCAGGAATAGCTTTAGATCTAAGAGTCTAGCTGGGAAGTAATACATGCCCATAATCCCAAAGCGTAAGAGGCAAAAGCAAGAGGATCGCCACAATTTTGAGTCGAGATTGCTCTAGAGTTTCAGACCAGCCAGGGCTCCATAGTGATACCCTATCTTAAACAAACCTTAAACCAACCAACTGAAACACAAAGGAAACTAAGGGTCTGTATTCCAAGTCTAAGTACTAATGAGTATATACAAATCTTTCCTCTCCTCTATTCCTAGAAACATTCCTGTCCTTAGCTAGAGTCCTCAATTCCTTTCATGGATTACTTTAACAAGTGTTAATTTTATTTAACTTTCAAACCAAAGTAAAGGGTCTTCATGATATTTACATTCCTTTTACATCTGGTTATATATTTGAGGCAGATTTAAAAAACTCAAATATTGGTGCATACATACAAATAAAGTAACATGCTTGATAAGATTAATTTTCTAGTTGTGAGGATTGCTGAGAAAATGTCCCGGCTGTTATGGGGTTAAGAAGAGTGTTCGTGGATGCTTTGCCAAACCACACCTGCTTTTCCAATGCGCCCTTCTTTGGTAAGAGTAACAGATGTCTTTCATACTCAAATGAATTAAAAGCACCAGGTCATTACTCCCACACTTCTCTGTGTTGCCATCTCTAGGAGATAATGAGTAGTTTGAAAACATGGCCCATGTCCTAGCCATCCCTAAGTCCCAGCACACAGTGTCAAGTAGGCCGCATGGTGTACTCAATGTTAAACTGAACTGGACAGTTACGGAAGAGAAATGGTGCCTTCTTTCCTAAATAGCCATTTCCCATTCATGTATTTATTTAGTGCATGTTCATTGCAGGTATGTTTTCAGCTGAGCAAATGGAAGGGAGAAGTATTGAGTCAATGGATTTCATTTTTTTTTTCGGAGCTGGGGACCGAACCCAGGGCCTTGCACTTGCTAGGCAAGCGCTCTAGCATTGAGCTAAATCCCCAACCCCCAATGGATTTCATTTTAAGTATCATTTATTGAATCTTTATGATACACTTTGCTAGGTATTGAAGATAGTCTTGTAAACTGACATAGTCATTGCTCTCTCGGGCCTCTGGTTAAGTATGACAAAGGCTGGACTCACCAATTGCTTCTGCAAGAAAGCCCTTCCACCATGAGTTTGGACCTTTTACATTTATCTTTCTTGCTCAGCTTGTGCACCTGGGCAGTCTTTGTGCAGGGTCCTTGATACTCCATATCTTAATTGCCTGTCTATCTGAAAACCTCTGAGGGCTGGACTCATCCCAAGAGGGACGCAGGCTTCATCACTACTGCGTTCCCATAGCATAACACATCTCCTGACACAGAAGGAGCACAGGATAAATTAAAAGTATGCCAATTTAGAAGATGAAGAATTGGCAATTCTATACACACCTGAAAGTATCCTGGGTCAGAATCCTTTGTCATTTTATAAACTTGGAATATGACACAAAACAAAATGTATTACCAGAGGATAAAAGGAAGTACATCTTGGGTCTAGTGAGATGCAACATGTATGTAACCCCAGTACTCTGGCAGCTAAGGCAAGAGGATTATGAATTTGAGGCTACTTGATTTATGTGAGACTGTCTGGAGGAGAAATGAGGAAGGGGAAAAGAGAAAGGGGTGTAGGAGAAGAGAAAAGAAGAAAAAGAAGAGGGGAAGAGGAAGAGAGGAGGAAGAAGAGGAGGAGAGAGGAAGAGGAGAAAAGCTGAAAGGAGAAATAAGAAGGAGGAGAAGGAGCAGAAGACAAAAGGAGAAGAAGAGAATCAGGGAACAAAAGGAGGGAGCAGGAAGGGTAGACAGGGAAGAAAGAAGATCTTGGCTCTGGAATGCGGTAGAGTCCAAGCTGGAGTCCACTCTCACTGCATTCCTGTGAGCACTCCGTTGCCATGCCACAAGAATCACAAGGTGTTTGACGCATGGATTCCAAGCAGTTTAAGAAAGTAAGGGGCCTGAAGAGATGGTTCAGTAATTAATCTTCAGTACTTTCTGATCTTTCAGAGAACTGTGGTTTGGTTCCCAGCATCCATGTCCAGAAGCTCACAACTGTCTATAACTCCAGCTCTAGGTGATCTGACCCATTCTTCTGGCCTCTGTGGCACCTACACACAGGGACATGCGCAATCAATGAATTAATCAATAAATCGTTAGGGAATAGGAATATAACTGGGAATATATTTCAGTTTTCTTTTTACATATTTAAAGCTAGGGTTGAAGTCAGTGTCCATATCCATGTTTCTATTTCAATTTTCCTCATATGTTTTTTTGAGTTCACAATGTTATTGTAAGGCTGGAGAGATGGTGTATAGTTAAGAGCACTGGCTGTTCTTCCAGAGGACCGGGGTTCAGTTCCCAGCACCCACATGACAGGTCACAACTACCTGTTACTCCAGTTCTAGGGGATCTGACACCCTCGCACAGACACACATGCAGGTGGAACCCTAATAGACATAAAATTAACATAAGTAAATCATTTTTAAAGGGAATGTGACTGGACCTGAAGAAAAATAGTGTGTGAAAACTAAGCCATGCAAAATGACAGCAAAGGAGTAATTGTGTGCAAAACAAGTACCTCTCATTTCCTGAATTTAAACAGGTTTTGCTTTGTGGTTTGGGGTTTTCAAATAATGTGCAGGTGAGGGTTTTTTTTTTTTCTGTGTTTTAGATTAAAACCTTTCAGTTTTGTGCCTTTCTTAAATATTTTTAGTTAGCATACAAAATGGTTGTTTTCATTATTTTTTATTTATATAAGATACAATTATATATGCATGTGTATATTTATAACCTTAAGGTAATATTTGATGAGTGAAACTATTTTTTTCCAGTCATAAAATATGAACTGGCAACTCACTTAAGATCAAATGATTGGAAGTCAGTCAGCTAGAAACAAAGACAAACCCGGGCTGAGGTGCCTAGAAGAATTAAGGGGTAGGTCTAGATGGAAGCTATACTATTCTTAGCAGCCTTCCAACATGACAGACCCAGTCCTCCTCTCTGGAGAATTGGGGTAGGAAAAAAAAATACAACAAGGGTTATATTTCCTTTTCCTGTTTGCTTTTGTGGCTTCTTTCACATCTCTTTCCTATCTATGTACAGAGGAATTTTCTAGAACAGCACTCCTCAATCTTCCCAACACAAAACACCACATTCCTTCAGAAGCATTTTCAGGAGCACCACTTAGAAAATGAACCAGTTCCCTTTCCACCCTAGCATTTCTAGAGGAAGTTTAAAGCTAGTCTCCAACTTTATACCTTTTCATATCTTATTTCCTTATTACCCATCTAATAAATGCCCTTGTGCTGTGCAGAGTATATTGTGTTATTCTTTGTTTTCATTTGTACCTGTGTCTCTTTAGTTCTGTTTTCCCTGAGTCCCCAACCTTGGCTTAAGCAGATGGTCATCAGCATCTATACCTCCTTAAATACTCCAGTGTTTAAATCATGCAGCTCTGGTGCCCGGTAATCATGACACCCATGGTCCCCCACCTGTCTCCCACTGACTTCCAGTTAGAGAGCCCTGTGTGAAAAAGGCAGCCTTTGGAGTTGAGGCTTGGGCCCTTGGTGAGGAAGATACCTTTTCAGTGATCATAAGTGAGTTCATTAAGCAATTTTTCCTACTCCAATTTCTCCAGAGAGGAGGATTGGGGTCTGTCATCTTGGCTGCTAAGAATAGTATAGCTTCCGTTTAGACCTACACTTTAATTCTTCTAGGCATCTCGGCCCAGGTTTGCCTTTGTTTCTAGCTGATTGACTTCCTATCATTTGAGAAATCAGTTTAAAGGAGATCCAATGTGCAGTATAATGGCTTGCTTGAGCCTCGGTCTGTTTTTTCCCCTAGTGCTGAGGCACCAAACCCAGAACCTTTTGCATATGAAAAGCTCTTCCTCATTATCAGCATTCTTCTATCTCTTTCCCTTCTTATTACTGTAACTTCCTAAGCTATGAAGAATACTGTGATCACTTTCCATGATGGATAGTAACCAAGGAAGACATAAAAGCACGTACTCATGTGTACAAACACATGTGAGTACAGGTACCCACCGAGTCCAGAAGAGGGCTTCGGAGCTATGGTGATGTTATAGATAGTTGTGGGCTACCCACTGAGATGTCTTCCTAGTTTTATATTCCCCATTCTTTACAGTAAAAAATTAAAATATTTCTGCTCGGAAATAGTGTCCATTTTGCTACATTATGAATCTGGGGGAAGAAGGGATTTAATTTTAAATTTTCCTAATAGGTGTGTAAGATTGTTGAAGTGCTTGGGGTTGGGGATTTAGCTCAGTGGTAGAGCGCTTGCCTAGGAAGCGCAAGGCCCTGGGTTCGGTCCCCAGCTCTGGAAAAAAAAAAAAAAAAAAAAAAGATTGTTGAAGTGAGGGGTCATTAGTTAACTTTACAGTATCTTCTGATCCTTGGGCAACCAATACTAGGTGAATGAATGAACGCAGTTAACAATTGACTTTTACATTATACAAGTTTTCAGTGAGTCAGAATGGGTCAGAATACCCCAAAGTCAGTAAGGTGTTTAGTGCCTGGTAGATTGTCAATAAAAGTTTGAGTCTATTCATCATCATACATCTCCATTTGTAAGAAAGAGACATCCATTCAACCCAGCCCAATTAAAAGTGAGTTTCCTGAAAATAAATGATGCAAGGGATCGCCTTGCAACACAAGAGCAGTGAACAAAGTAAGCCAGGCCGCGCAGGGGCTGGAAAGCCTTCATAAATTGACATAGCATGGGGTTTGTTTTAGTCACTGTTCTATTGCCATGAAGAGACATCATGACCAAGGCGCTCTTATTAAAAAAAAATTTAATTGGGAATTGCTTACAGTTTCAGAAATTTAGTCCATTATCAGCATGGTAGGAAACGGGATGGCATGCTGGCAGGCACTAAAGCAGTAGGTAAGAACTATATCCTGATTTGTAGCAGAAAGAGATGCTGAGCTTGTTATGGGCTTTTGAAACCCCTAAGCCCACCCACAGTGACACACTTCCTCCAACTAGGCCACACCTACTCTAATAAGGCCACACCTCCTAATCCTTGTAATCCTTCTCAAATAGTACCATTCCCTGGTGACTGAACATCCAAATATAAGAGCCCATGGAGAGCCATTCTTATTCACACAGGGTCACAGATTCTCATAGTACCATTACTCTACCGTCTCCCACTACAGAAGTGCATTCTCAGTCCAGTCCACCCCTTATACAGGAAGCATCGTGACTGTCTTCAAAGAGATTTTTGTATAAGTGCTGTGGTGTGGGTTCTTGGGACTGTAGTTCCATTTTCTTAGGAACAGGAGTAGATTGGACCAGCTTGAGTTAGGCACGTTCCATCAGCTGAAAGGGGGATGGGGGCTTTACTCAAGCAGCTTACATTCATCTCCTCTCCGAGAACTCTAAGTGGGAAGCAGCTCTCAGAAAGCACATGTGTAGGGAGGCACCTTCAATTTGTCTGCCCAATTATTCACTAGATCAGAGGTGAGACATTTCTTAGTGGAAAGTAAGTCATTTGATGGCCATACTCATTACCCTTGTAGCCCCAAATGACCAAAGCTTACATGGCCTTGAAACAGAAGCATTTCATTAGCCTGTGACTATTTTGCTTGCATACACTGGCACTTTAAATAGGCTTAAGTTTTGTGTGTGTGTGTGTGTGTGTGTGTGTCTGTGTGTCTGTGTGTCTGTGTGTGTCTGTGTGTGTGTCTGTCTGTGTGTTTGTGTGTGTGCACACTCATGTATATGTGAATGTGAGTGTGTGAGTACTGTGTGTCCTCCTCATAAGGGGGTCAGAGAGAAACCTTGGATGTTGCTTCTCATCTTCTACCTTGTTTAAGGCCGGGATCCTTACTTTCTTTTGTTGGATAATTCAGGCTAGCTGGTGCAAGCGCTTCCAGGAATTCTTTTTTTTTTAAAGATTTATTTATTTTTATGTATATGATTACACTGTGGCTGTCTTCAGACACACCAGAAGAGGGCATCAGATCCCATTACAGATGGTTGTGATCCACCATGTAGTTGCTGGGAATTGAACTCAGGACCTCTGGAAGAGCAGTCAGTGCTCTTAACCACTGAGCCATTTCTCCAGCCCCTCCAGGAATTGTTATTTCTATGCCTCTCATCTCCCTGTAGAAGTGTTGGGATGACAGACATGCATACCCCAGAGTCTGCAATTATGACAGTTCTGGGAATTCAAACTCAAGTCATCATACTTGCCAAGCAAGTGCTTCCTCGCTGAGCATCTCTCCAGCCCTCACTCTTAGAGCTGATCAACAGGCCCTACCATATAACAGTACCAAGTAAATATTAGTTGCTGCTGTTTGTAGTTGGGGTTTTTTTTTAAGGATCATGACTAGCTATTTGGATCTGTTACCTTCCAGGTATGGAAACCTTCATAGAGAATCTGCAGGCACTAAGACTTCTGGATGGGATAGGAGCCTGAAAGAAACACCTACTAATTGGAGCTCTTTTTAAAGTTAGTGCCATTCTTGTGATTGTTTAGAAAGCTAATATTAGTACATAGAAGAAAGGGCATTTGGGGGTGTCTGTTTTAAGCATAGTATGATTTTTTTATTATTTTTTACTAGTGTATATTCATTACACGTTGTGCTGTTAAGTTTCATAAAGACAATTTATTTTAAATATACCATGATTTTGGTCATATTCATTGCCATGTCCTCTTCTTTCTTACCCTCCCTTTCCCCCTACCCTCTATCACCTCTCACTAGTTCCCTGCCTTTTTCTAATATCCCTTCTGCTTTTACAACACATGTATGTGTTTTCATATATCTGTAAAAAAAAAAGAACTTCTAGCATCTACAAATGAGCAAAAAAAATGTGATATTTGCACACTTAACATTTATTGCAGACTATTCATAGAAACCAAGTTATTGAACCAGCCTAGGTATTCACTAACAGATGAACAGATAAGTAAAATGTGGTACATATACACAATGGACTTTTATCTGGCATAAAGAAAAATGCAATTATGTCATTGATGGAAAATTGATGCAATTGAAGATCATCATACTGGGCAAAATAAGCCAGATTCAGTGAGTATAGTGGTTTTTTTTTTTAACCGAGAGATCTAGTTCTGAAAGAAGCTCTGTGCTTTGTATATTACTTCTTAGGAGACACTGGAGACAAAGAGCCTAGCCCTGAAGTGTTCACGCTGGCTGTTTCTGCTCAGCTGGCTGATGGGAATCAGAGGGATGGAATGTAACTTCCCGGGAGTCATGCTGTTAAAGCATGTGATGTTAGACGGGAGAGGAAGTGATATGAAAAAGGACAGTTTTAAGGTCACTACCTGAGTTTAAATGATTCAGCATAGGACATGGAAGCCCCTAACCCAGGCTAGCACTCCAAAGACAAGAAAAGTGCAAGTCTGAATAAAAGAGAATTGATTTATGCCGAGTGCTGGGTGCTCCATAGCAACAAAAGCTTTGTGCTGATTGGTTCTTCTGTGAACACTGAGGTCCATGGACATCTTGAGAGTGAGTTCTTACCTTCTACCACAAGGGTTCGCAGGATCAACCTCAGGTCCTTAGGCTTAGCACCAAGTGTCTGTCTAGTAAGCCACCTTGCTGTATTTTGATGCTTGAAATTCGGATGGATCACTCATGAGAACTGAGCCATAGAAGGGTGTATAGGAATTAAAATGTAAATTTTTAGTTGCAGGGTGCAGAGATGAGGAAATCTGATCAGTAAGTACCAGAGAGATTGAGAAATGGCTACACAGGTAAAAGTACTGATACTATAAACATGAAGATCCGAGTTCAAATCGAGACATGGCCGTGAGTGTCTGTAACCCTTCAGTGTGAGTGGATAGAGGCAGGAGGAGCCTGAGAGTTCACTGGGCAGCCAACTGAGCCACTAAAAGACACTATCTGAGAGCAACAAGGTGGACAGTGATAAAGGACAGCTGACCATCAGCTCAAGCCTCTGCATTCATGCACACGTACCACGTGCACCACACACAAACAACATTTAAAAAGCACACACAGATGGACAGATAATTTCTACCAGATGGAGTTATGGATGGATCAGAGGCAAGCAGTGCCGAGTGCTATTGCATGGTTGGAAACTTAAAAGAAAACATTTTAAAATATTTTTATCATAAAGATGATATACATTTGAAAAGCTAGATAGATATGTTTACCCCGATTTAAGCAGTGGAGTATATCTGTGCATTGAAGTTTCACATAAACCACATAACTGCCATAAATATAATTTTAGTGTTCTATGCATCAATTAAACTAACTTTCAATTAAAAATGTAGAATGTCTGTAGTTAGACAATCTGGGGTACCAAAATGTCTTCTGGGATGTGGAAGTTAGGAACTACTACTTCTGCAAATGAATCTTTGCACTGTAATGGCTGCTTTGCTTGGGCACTAGAGGATAAAAAAATCATCTATTGCTATTCTTCCTGTCATCTTAGCTCCCTTTCTTCACCCTCCCCTGAAGAGCCTTTCCAAAGGTGAATTAAATCTGACTTCTCTTGTACCAACTGCAGGTACCTGGTGCCTATTGAACTAAATACTGTGGCTTTTTTTTCTTATAAAAAGTTTTAACTCATACACCAATTTATATTTCCAATATGAACAGCATTAGATCGTCGTAAGATCAGAGCATGTATTGTTTATCTGTGAAGTAAAATTTAGATTGAATGAAGAACATAAAAGGAAAAGACCATGTTATAAGATATCATCCAAGCCTTCTGTTAAACTTTAAACAATAGCTGTGATAACTGAATCTGACTTTTTTTTCTCTGACCAGCAGGAGAAAAAAAGCTTTTAATCCAGCCACTTAGGGAAGTAACATGTGAATTCTGTCAGCAGCTACATGCCTAATCATGGAAACAAATCACACTTAGGGAAGACAGTCACCCCAGTCCCAGTGTTAAGTGAAGCCCCTCAGACAGCCTGAGCCAGAGAATCCAGTGATGCCACACCTACTTTTTCTGTCACGAAGGCACTTAGAGATAATAAATATACTTTAAGTCTTTGGTCTTGGGGCCATTTGTTACACAGCAGTAGATAACCACATGGAATGACAGTGGCAAGAGACACTTTAGAGTGCAGTAAGTATAAGGAAATGTAGGTAGGAAACAGGTAACGTATAAGAACTGGGATGGCAAAGGGAAGAGCAGCAAGCAACATTTACTTCTCAAGATGACTTTTAGGTGGCTAAATATCAACTAAATATTGTTGAAAGCTATTGTGACTAGACAGAAATACTGTAGCTTCAAGACTAGTTGAAGTAGCACTTCTCTTTTTTTAAAAAAATGGTTTTGTGAAATTTTATGCACTATTGGTGTATTGCTTGCTTGTAGGTCTGGGTAAAGGTGTTAAACCCCCTGGAACTGGAGATACAAACAAGTGTGAGCGGCCATGTGGGTTCTGAGAACTGATCCTGGGTGCAGAACTGAACTGGAAGTGCAGCCAGTACTCTTAATCACTGAGCCACCTCTCCAGTCCAGTTGGAAACTTGGATCAGCATTAGTTTGCTCTTACCAAGAATTTGCTAAGGAGTAGTAATCAGAACACTTTGTGTTTGGCTGTCAATGTATAGTTTGCATAAGTGTCTCTGCCTCAAAGTTACAAGTGGCCTCTGTCTTTTAACCACTGGGGAGTAGTGGAACCTTTAAGAGATGGAAACTAGTGAAAGGAAGTTGGGGCATTAGCAACAGGATCCAGAAGGAAACTTATCAAATCTGCATCCACGCCTCTTTCTGTTTCTTGGTTTCCATGAGATGAGAATATTTGCTCTATAATTCACCCCATCGTGCCCTGCTGACTCATCACAGGCCCAATAGCAACAGAGCCAGTGAAGCACGCACAGAGTCTCTGAAGATAAATCTTTCCTCATTATAAGCTCATTATCCCAGGTATGACGTCAGAATATCAGAAAGCTGACTAAGGTACTTGGCAAGTACCTCCTTGGGACAGGCTAGGGGATCAAGATGCACTGTGAACTTTATTTGTGCAACACAATACTTACTGCTGTCACAGTAGCAAATAGCTAGACAGATCTTGCTGTAGCATACAAGGCTGGGCCCACAAGCCTTGGTTGGCAACAGTGTGTGCATTTCAGGGGGATGGGTGAAGCTGGAGCTGAATAGGTGTAGTACCCACAAGGCCTTACAAGCAAATGCATGTGGAGCTGCATATTGCTAGGCCCACGAAGCTTTAAGCTTTCTTTCATTATCCAATTCACCCCCCTCTGCCAGCAGTGTGTTCCCAGCTGTTGCTCTTAGCAAAGGACTGACATTAACTGATACTTTATCTCTTTTATGGGTAGAGCACTTGATTCAAGTGAAAACTCTACAAGCATTGAAGAGAAAACTCTCCCAAGATTTTTTTTTTTGCATTTGTGTAACATCTGCAAGGGCCTTCAAGGAAGCTTACCTGTCTGTGGGTGCGCTCTGGGATGTTACCTTTGAAGCTCGACTTCTGGGGTCTGCCCAGTGCAGTTGCTGGACACATAATTCTTCAGGCAACCAAGTGTTCTAGAAAAGCTGTGCAGAAGCTGCCAGGCAGCTCATCCATCCTGACCCCTCCTGCTGCACTTCAAACGGTGACCTCCTGTCTGACTCAGCTTGAGAACTCAACAAACAAAACTTTAGTAGCTTCAGGAGGCAAACACCACACTCATTGCTGTGTAGAATTCAGAGCATCCTGGCTCAGTTGGGGACTTTTAAGAGCGTATAAGCCAGTAAAGCAATGTTTATTCATACCATGCAAATTATTGACAAATATTTTCCTTCCTCTGGAAGGTAAGGGTGGCTGGAGAGTTCTGTGTTCTGTTGCAGTATTGAATATTGTTGTTGTTCATTCTTTGTCAGATACAGCACACATTCTATAATGTATCTCTCTAAGCAGTTTCGACAGCATTAACTCCTAACTTACTTTAGAAGGGTAGACTCTAAGGCAGAGCTGATAAAGACTCTGAAGGTTACAAACTCAGTAACTGTGGAGCTTGGATTCATGCCCAGGCAGTCTGGGCTGGACGTCATTATTTGAAAATTTTATTTGTAAAACTTTTAAATGCTGCTTTAGTCACAACAAACTTTTAATTTGCATTGTCTTGATGGCAAAAGATGTTTAGTGTTTCAATGTAACAGCAACAACAACAAAAAGAAGCTGGAAAGAGTTCTGGAAAAGGGAACCCTTATACACTGCTAGTTCAGTCACAATGGAAATCACTATGAATCAATACGTAGGTTCAAAAACCAAAAAAAAAAAAAGTCAAACAAATAAAAACAAACAATAAAAACCCAGAAGTACTATGTAACCCAGCTATAGCCGTTATGGGTATATACTTAACACTCTCCAAATAAACAAACCACAGTTATTTTTACATCCATGCTTCTTGCACCTTTATTCATAATGGTCAAATTATGGACTCTCCTTAGGTGCCCATTAATAGAAGAACAGATAAAGAAAATGTGCTACATGCACATAATCGAGATTTATTTAGATATAAAAAAATAGCAAAATATAAAACATCACATTAAGCAAAGTAATTTAGATTCAGACAAATATTGCTTGTTTTCTCTCACTTGTGGATCCTAGATTAGATAGAGAGACAGATAGATATATAGATAGATAGATAGATAGATAGATAGATAGATAGATAGATAGGGATATAAAATCATAGACATACATATATGAGAAAGTAGAAAAATTGCTTCGGGAAGAACAGGTCTAATAGAAGTTGAGAAATGGTAGTGTGGAGAGTGAATGCTCTAAAAGCACATCATATACTTGTAGGGAAATGTAATTATGAATCCCTCACTGGCACAGAAACTGTGCCAGTAAATGAGGCTTGGAGTTTACCCAAGGCTGGCCTAAAACTTACTATGTAACACAAACTGGTTACATAGTAATCAACTCATGACAATCCTTCTGCCTCTACCCACTAGGTGCTACGGTTGCAGATATGCCTACCTTTCAAATTTACATTGTAAAGAGACATTCAAAAATTTCAAATTCTCCTTTTCAGCACGGAATTGTTTGGAGGAGGAACACTAAGATGACGGACCCAAACTCTGACTGGGAGCTGGTCCCAAGATCTTCTCCCAATTTACCTTGAGAGAGGAAACCAGTTGACTCCCCAGACCAAAAACTGTGACAGGCATTTCTCAAGAGGTGGAAAGTGGTCCCCATGGAGGCTTCAGCCTGACCAGGGCTCTCTCCCAAAGCCAGCCTCTAGGACTTGACCAGTGGCTCCAGGCAGAAGGACTCATTCTTGTCTCAGCAGCTAAGGTAGGTACTGTGCTGAGCTGGGCTGTCTAAGGGAATTTATCCTTGCAGCTGCTTCTAGCCTCAAAGCCTGATGCTCCAAAGACCAGAAGCTCCAGACCGGCTACCTATCTACAGTCTTGCTCTGAAAGATACTGGCACCCTAAAGCACCCTAATGTAATGGCTCTGTGCTATCATGCTGCTTCTGCTAGGGGCGAATTCAAATTTGTTTCATTTAAGTGTAGCATGGTAATTCGTTTTAATTTCTTTTTACCAACTTAAAAATTATTATTGCTGAATTGATGATAAAGGGCTTCCCATCGGTACTCTTCAAAAGATAACAGTTTTTCAAAAGTCACAGAAATGGAGCAAGAATGGTCTTCAGGGCTCTGGGTGTTGCTTTGCTGAGTATGATGCTTGCCTAGCATGCATAGAGCCCTTGGTGAACTCAAGAATCACATTAAAAGACATGGTTACGTGCCTGTAATCCAGTCATTGGTGAGGTTGAGGAAGGAGCAGCAGGAGTTCAAGGTCATGTTGGCTAACCTCAGTGGCTTTGGCATGTGCACACACACACACACACACACACACACACACACACACACACACACACACACACACACACACAATTTCTCTTACATAACCAAAATACAGTCATTAAAACTGACACGTTAATATTGATACACTACAGCTATCTAATCTTTAAACATCATTCTGGTTTCTCCAAATGCCCCAATAAGGTCATCACTAGCAAGAGGACCCAACCAAGGATGAACAGGGAACTTTTAATGTGTTTTGGTTCTTCAATCTTTCCTTGTGATTGTGAGCTTGACACTCTTTTAAAGAAAACACTTCTTATTTATAGAATGTCCCTTAGTTTAAATTTGTCTGGAGATTTCTCACAATGACATCCCAACTCTGCCTGTTTTACAAACAGGATGCTGTGTTTCCAAAGCATCCTATGAGGTGGCACGTGATTTCAATTTGTCCTTACTAATGATGCTCACTTTGTTCATGTTATTAGGGTAGCAGTGTTTTGCCATGATCCTCCACTGTAAAGTTATTCTCTTTGTGATTACTAGATATTCTGTGTCAATTCCTAAACTATATGTCAATCCTCCATTTCTCATCAAACCTTTACCCACTAATTTGAGCAGCCATTGATGTTTCTTGGCTGAATTAATTATTACTGTGATGGTTGCCAAGAGGTGATTTTTCTAATTTAATCATCATTAAACATTTATTACTTGGTGTTTCATGTCAGAAAAAGCTTTTACTTCTCCCGATTTATTTACAAACGTATAGACAATTATATAAGTATGGAGTCTACATGATCTACAAGATTTTGCAAGTCTTTCCTTTCTGAGAATCTTCAACAGAATCTCCTTTCAGCAGAATATGGAGCAAATAGCAGACAAAACTGAGACTATTCTCAATAGTCAATCTCTATGCCACAGAGAGCCACCAAAGAAATGTTATCTCATTGGAATATATGAGTTTTCACTAGCGCTGCCTTAATTGAACATTTAAAATGTAGTGTGTGCTAAGGTGGTTTTGCATGCAGTATTTGACCTCCCCATTAGCCCAACACTATGATGTAGGCATTGCCATCATCTGCAATTTTATATAAAAAATAACATGATATTTATTTACTTCCCCAAGGGAGGCTCAGCACCCATCAGTAATAAAATAAGGAACACAGTCTGTATGACTCCTATGCTGTGCCACCATCACAGTCTCCAATTTTATTCACTACAAAGGTCTCTGAGACCAAAGTCATTACTTTCCACTTTCTTTTTATATTGATTTGTTTTCTCGGATGCACTATTGGCCTCTCCTCTGTCTTTGGGACCTGGTTCTGTTGATACAATCATGGAGGTTTGCAGTTGAACCAACCTATTTTGAGGATACAAATAGAGAATATAGAATGTTAAATGAGAAAAGTAAACAGACTTTGTAGACACTGAATTCGATGACAAAAATCAAGTGGAAATGAAGAAACAAAACAAGTCAAATCTCAAGCTCCCGCTCCCTGCATACCCATAGGATTAATTTGTTTAAGCCTAAGAATTATAGTCTAAGAGTTCAGTTTCCAAGGTACAACCCAACGAGGGTGGAATGATGGAGCGTGCATAGGGCTCCACAAGGCTACTTGAGTCTCAGTATCTCTGCTGGAGTTGTGCTGTTGAAGGAGGATTCTCAAGGATTGTACAGTTGGCAGTCCTTGTTTAAAGTCTAGAACAATAATACTTCACTAAGTAGGAGCCTGAAATATCAACTCCTGGGAAACCCCCTCCCTCTGTCCCTCTGTCCCTCTGTCCCTCTGTCCCTCTGTCCCTCCCTCCCTTCCTTCCTTCCTTCTTTTCTTTCCACGGATACTTATTTAAGCACTAGGTGATACATAATGGGACAGCTATGATTCTTTGTGGCTACGTTACTTTCTTCCATGTGTCTGAAACACAATCTCAAGGTGTAACTCCAGATGACCTTGAACTCCCAATTCTTCTTCCTGAGTGCTGAGATTAGAGGTGTGTACACCTCGTGGTGAGAAAAATTCTTTACCACAGAATGAGATGGTTCTATTGGTAACACTAGTGTAGTTAACAGGCTAATGTACTAAGGAAATACACACTTCCTCATATACCAACTCTTCTCAAAACTTCTTTCTCTTTCCAAATGTTCCACAATGGGCATGGATTCCAATAGGCATCCGTGTCTTCTTCACTCAACAAACAATCACTAACAGTCATGTCTGTGTTGAGCACCAAAAATGAGAGAAAGATAGCAGTAGTCAAAAAATCCTCTTTCCAAATAAATACAGAAATAAATTTAAAAATAAAATGAAAAGCCTCCTTCCAGGTCCGGATATGATGCAGTGCCTAGCTTGTGAATCATTCCTGCTATGAGACAGAGATTCCTGGATCACCTACTCTGCATGAAAGTCAGACAGGGCAAAGACAGTTCTACAGGCATTTGAGAAGAATAGGCCCTAAAGCTGGACACTTAGATCACACAGATAAAGGAAAGGTAGGCTTTCTTAAGTGTGTGAGAATTGGGATCGGAAGAGCCTGGATCCAAGAAATCCCAGGAAGTTGTCTTAGAGGCAAGGAGTGTCAACCCAGAAGTGGAGGCTGAGCTGCTGCTGGGTGACTCGGACTTCTGAGGTTAAATCTTAAAAAACAAAGTTAGGGCACAAGAGCTGTTTCCAGGCCCTGTTTCTCCCAGCCAGGTAGCAGTCTTGAAAGGGTACCAAAATACCCGTGCAAGGATCAAAGACGGGTGCTATGCATTTATCACCACAGTCACCTCACAGAGCAAGTTCAAGGAAATAGCTCAGTTGTTGTTCAAAGACATACTAAAGTGGACAGCACACACACACACACACACACACACACACACACACACACACACACACTTTATGCTTGCTAAGCTTTCTTGTCGCCACTGATATTGTGCAACTTTGCAGACGCAACTACAGGTTAGGCCTCAGGTGACCAACCAAAAAGCCCAAACCAAAATAAAATGTGTGGTTTGGGGAAAATTTACTACTAGAAATACACACTTATTCTGGTGCACTGAAACATGTTTTAAAACCTCCAAGATCGTTTTCCCTTGAGCTGGCTGTGGGTTGCCAGAGGTATCACTCACAGCCTGCCCTTAGCTGAACTTCTTCAGGTCTTCAAGCTCACAGTGGCTAGCGATAGAGGGCTTTTCTGCTCTAAGACTAAACCCAGAACTCAACTCCCTGCTGCCCTATCACACATAAGTGACGAAAGGTTTCTAGAAAGAGGGTTATCAGTCTAATTTGAACTTTACTCCCAAGGGCCCAACATTTTAGCACTCAAAAAAATCCAGTTTCCATGTTATGCAAGAACATAGGCCAACCTGGTAGACTCTGGATGAGACTAGTTTTGACTCGTGTGACCTTGGGTGTGTCATATCACCTCTCTTCAGTAAAAAAGTGAATGAGCCTATCCAGAAGTGTTGCTGGGATGACTTCCGGAAGTGTTACTGGGGTGACTAAACAAGATAATAGCAGTAAAATCACTCTCATTCAAACTGCGGACCCCAGCCTAATTATTCCTGTTGTCATTCTTCTTTGTTCATAAAGGAAGACCTTGGAGAGCTATTCACAATAGAGGTAGCAGCAGAAATACCCAGGGGAAGAATGTAAGAAATGACTCTTGGCACATCGCAGGCATTCAGGGCAATTGACTAAGGAAGTAACAACCTTCTACTGGCCTTGTGTGGGACAAGCCCTTCGTTTTGTCTTCTGTTCTTTTTCTGACTTCCTAAAAGCCAGCGTTTAGGGACAATTCCTCAGGACTCAAAGAAAGGTCAGGACAGGTATTTGTTTTAAATCTCACCTCCAAGGGCAATGTGACTGAATTGCACAGTCATTTTCACTCAGTACCATGAACACATAGCCAAATGGCACAGGGCAAGAAATTTTTATTCAGTGGCCAATAGGTGGAACAGTTCTGTTGAGGGCTGACCTCTTAAAATAGTGTTGGGTTATGAAGGGGGTGTGGCATGCACACCATCTTTAGAGGAGAGGAGAGGAGAGGGAGAGGGAGAGGGAGAGGGGAGAGGGGAGGGGGAGAGGGGGGGAGGGAGGGGGGAGGGGGAGGGGGAGGGAGAGGGAGGGGAGGGAGGGGGAGGGGAGGAAAGGGGAGGGGGAGGGAAGGGAGGGGAAGAGAGAAGGAGGGGGAGGAGGGAGAGGGAGGGGAGGGAGGGAGGAGAGGAGAGAGGAGGAGGAGAGAGGGAGGGGAGAAGAGGAGGAGAGCTTTCCAGGAATCAGGTACCACTTGTCTTCTTCCCATGAACAAATCTATTATTCTACTGCAATTTTAAATCCGTTTAATGAGAATATAATAAGTCCAAGGTCACTTGGCATTTTCAGCATAATGAATAGCCCAGAATGAGCAGGTCTAGAACTGCTCTGGGCATTTAGGAGGAAGTTGATGGGGGCATGTGGTTATTGGAATTCAACTGGAATTTGACAAGTTAAAGCATCTTCAACTAAACAATGTTGATAAGACAATGAGTCATTGATTCATAACCTTAGGGATCCAATGGTGATAAGGAGAACAGTTAGGATTAGCCACCATTTTCCAGATTTTTTTTTTTTAAAAAATGGACTTCAGGGAGGTGAAATGACAGTATCAAAGTCATAGTCCACATTATTCACTGTATTGAATTCTAACAGTTTATCCAAAATGAATATATCCTGTTTATGGGAACCAGCAGTGTTGTTAGAGGGGTTTCATGGGTTCATGACAACTGCAAGTGACCAAAGCACATGACTCCTGACTTCTGGGTTTATGCCCCAGGAAGGCCACGTACATGTTAAACTGAGGAATAATTAGTTAGCATCTTCATGTCCCATAAAAAATAAGTACTATAAAGACAACAACAGAGAGCAAAAGACAGAGATAGGCAGGCTGAGACAGAGACAGAGACAGGAAAGGGCGCCTGGAGGTGATAGCACACACCTTTAATCCCGAAGTCTCTGGATCCAGGACAGTCTGGTCTACAGAGGTAAACTCTGGGACAGCCAGGGATACACAGAGAAAACCCTGTCTCAAAGAAACAATAAAACAATAAAGGAAAGGAAAGAAAGGAAGGAAGGAAGGAACTAGGTAGGGACAAAAGACATTCCTGAGAAGGGAGTTGACCTAAAAAACCTTACAGGTCAGCAGGAAACGTGCCAGACGTGTGGAGGAGCTGAAGTGCATAGCTCCTAGGCAAGACTGAACTCTGCTAGAACGTGTGTGCCAAGGCTGGTGAGTGAGGCAAGAGTGAAACGGAGACTATGGAAACAGATGTAGTTCACAGAAGCAGCTATTCAAGTGGGCCGGTATAGGGTTTGAATTGTATTGTGTGTTGAGACTCTTCGGAGGGTTTGAGGGAAATGAATATGGTCTGCCTAAAAAATGGGGAATGAACCAAAGGGAAGAACAGGAGAGTTAGGAGATGGAACAAGGTAAAGACCAACATGATGACTAGAATTTGGACCCTATCTTGGTTTCTACTACTCTGATAAAACATACAATGGCCCAAAGTAACCTGGGAAGGAAAGGATTGACTTCAGCTTACAGGTCTCCATCACTGAGGGGAATCAGTAGGAACTCAAGCAGGGCAGGAACTGAAGTAGAGTGATGTAGGAGTGCTGCTTACTGGCTTGTTCACCATGGCTTGCTCAGCCTGCTTTGTTATAGAAGCCAGGACCACCTACTTAGGGATGGTCCCATGCACAATAGGCTGGGGCTTCCTAAATCAATACTGAGAAAGTACCTTGTAGGCTTGCCTACAATCCAATCTTTCTCAGTTTTCTCATTTGTCATCTAATTTTCTCAGTTGTTGGGTTTCCCCCCCCCCAGGATAAGTCTAGCTTGTCAAGTTGACATAAAACTAGCCAGCACAGATTGTTCATACCTCCTTAAAGGTAGAGACAGGAGAATGCCGCAGAAGCTCCAGGCCTGCTAGCTTGTCATATGCAGTGGTGAACAAAATAGAATTCTATTTCAAACAAGGTGAAAGGTAAAGAGATCAAAACCTAAGGTAGTCCTCTCACCTTCACATCATGACTACATGGACTTTCACATGTGTGTCTGCTCTCACACATATAAACACATGCACACAAATGTCATCCACACACACTCACAAACTAGTGGCAAATCATTAGTTTGGTTAATCATTGGAGCTATGGAAAACACTTATTTTTGTTCAGGTGTGCAAGTGGTTTTGTTCAGTATTGTATTAATTACCTGAATCCTAAGAAAACATGAACAGGTAAGGCAAAAACAACAAACCAAATGTTAACATTTTTATCATAATGCAGAAAAGAGATAAACATTTGGAAACAGTGATAGATGACACTCATTCTTAGCAATGATAAAAGTAGAAAGTACTTGTACTAAATGATTGCCTCTGATTAATGAAGTTAGTGACTTTTTTCTTCTCCTTCTCCTCCTCATTCTCCTTTTCTTGTTTCTCTTCTTCATGTGCACATCTTACAACTTTTAAAAGGAATCCATAAACTTATAGGTTTCTTATGAACTTAAATTCATTACTTCTAGACATAAAATCATAAATATGAAATCACAATGTCAGTTTAAGTGATGTTTTAGACTTTGGTTTGCATGTTCATAGAAGTGCAAAATAAGCTACTGATCACTTCAAAAAAGTAGCCAGTTTAATCATGCTGTTTGTTCATTGAGAGTTAATTTAATAGACTTATCCTAGAAAATAATACATTATTCAGTTTAATCAATATTCATTTGTTCTTTGCATAATCATATTTGCAAAAGCATTTATTAACAGTGTGCCCAAAGACTTACAGGGAAAGACCATTCTATAAGTAGACTACAGTTTTGAAATAAAAACAATAAATTTACCAACATTAGAGAAATGATTAATTAATTTTAATGTCCTGCAGCCAGGAATTGTTTGTATATGTGTTTTCATTGGAAACAGCAATAGATAATACTGTCAAGTGAATGAGTATCATGTTAATTTGGGAAAAAATAAAATCTGTGTTTTACTGACTACCTGACATATTTGTATAAGTAACCTTAGGCCTTGTGCCATATCCTCAATTAACTAGAATAGTCAGTTCTATGGATATTTGTAAATATTTGTTATTGTCTACCTAAGAAATATATATTTTCCATTTTAATGTAAATGCTTAGCATTATGCAGATGCAAACACTCTTCATAGGCTTTCCAAACACCGTGTCTATATAATGTCACCTTTTGATAATTAAAAAAAAAACCCTTTTATTTGCACTCTTAGGATTTTTCTTTAAGAATCCTTTTTAGTTGAGTGGTATTAACGCCCACTTTTAATCCCAGCACTTGGGAGGCAGGTGAATCATTATGAGTTTGAGGCCAGCCTAGTCAGAGCAAGTTCCAGGACTACACAAAGAGACCCTGTCTTAAAAACAAAACAAAACAAACAAACATAGCATTATTTTTAAGGCCACACATAATGGAACATAGCCTTTAATCACAACACTCAGGAAGCAGAAGTAGGCTGCTTTCAGTGAGTTTAAGGCCAGCCTTAAAGCTAGTCAGTTCCAGGACAGCCAGAGACACAAAATGAGACTTATCTCAAAAAACAAAACAAAAGATTCATTTTTATTGCGATTTTTTTCATTTTGTGACTAATTAATTTTTCAGAGCTTGGACTTTGTAGACAATTGGTTATGGAAAGCATATACTTATTACATATATACATAAATACAAATATATAGCAACCAATTAAAGCTACTTTCAGCTGCATTGAAAACTGACAGAAAAATCTAGCTTTGAGCAGAACATCAGGGAAACCACAGCAGGTGGAGGAACTAACATGGAAGAAGGTCCCTTGGGACAGCGCGGGCTTCAACTTACACATGTTTTTTATTCTTTTAGAAGTATCTAAAGCCTTATTTTTTATTATTTCAAAATAACTCCATGAATATGCCTACTATTAACATCATATGCCATAAATGAAAAGGACCAATATGAATAAAATTTCAAGCTCAGACAAGGGTCTAATATCAAGAATATGTATTAAAAACTGAAAAAATGATCTCTGTCAATTTTCTAATCAATAAGCAGGGTAATGAACTGAACAGCCATCTCTCCAAAGAAGAAATACAAATGACTAATAAACACTTTAAAGATGTTCAACGTCCTGCGCCATCAGGAAAATGCAAATTAAAACTACTTTGAGAGTCCATCTCACCCCAGCCAGAATAGCTGTCACCAAGAAAATAAATGACAACAAATACTGGCATGGATGTGGTGAAAGAGGAACACTTTATTCACTGCTGCTGGGGGTGGAAACCAGGACAGCTGCTATGGAAATCAATGTGGAGATTTCTGAAAAACTCAATAAAAAGTACGCTCTAATCCAGATGTAGCACTCTAGGTATGTACCCAGAGCATTTAAAACCCTACCACATGAAATACCTACAAATCCATGTTTGCTGCCACTCTATTTATGATAACAAGAAAGCAGGATCAGCTTAGACGTCCATTAGCAATCAGTGGAAAGGAAAATATGGCATGTGTACACAATGGAATTTTACTTGGTGCTAAAGGAAAATGGAATGGTGCAAGTTGAAAGAAATTGGATGGAACTGGAAATCAAATGGAGACAGGTAACCGAGATTCTGAAAGACAAATGACCATGCTTTTTTTTTCTCATATGCAGATTCCTACATTAGATATATACATAATATTATATATATATATGTGTGTGTGTGTATATATATATGGGGTGTACAAGTTATTAAGCAAGGAAGAGGAAGCACAGAAGGACAGGGAAGGGAGGTACAGAAGGTAGAATAAAGTGCTACTGGGGGGAAGAAACTAAGTTGGGAAGAATTGGAAAGATTACGGAGAGCTGATTGCATTCCACATAGAATCTAAAGGAGTGGATCTCGTAGACACTGAATGTGTAATTGTGGCTATCTGATACTTGAAAGGGGATGGGCAAACCATAGTTACTTCAAAATAACCAGAAGAGATGCTTTGAACAATCTCCTGACAAATAACTGTTCAATGTTTGAAACAATGATATGCTAACTACCCTTGTTTGATAGTTGCAAGTTACATATGAAAATATTACTCTGGAGCTCATAAGTAACTTAAAAGAAATTTAAAATAATGTTTTGAAAATTAAGGAGACTCTGTCGGAGTATTGGTGCTTCTTTCCCAAATACAAGTAAGTACAATTGATCAGGCAGAATATCCCCATAGAAATAACAACTTTTCCAGGAATTGGCCTTCAGTCAGCATCTTGTGTGTTGACTATGCAGAAAGACAAAGCATGTCCTTAATTCTGCAGTTAAAAGTGCATTAACAAACATGGTACTGGTTACCTTAAACAGGATTAAATAAATAAATGAACAATTAAGAGACTTTCTGTATGATGAGCCCCCTTACAGAGGGGCAGTCAATTGCCTTGAGGTTTCAAAGAAATTCTTATCTAGGCGAATAATTTAAAGACTGAGGAAACACATAGACCTTTTTCTAATCCTTAATATCAAAGTAAAATTTGTCTTAGAATGTGCTTTTGGAAACCGTTGTCACTTTTTATTTAAAAAAAAAATCACCCAGTTTTGTCACATTCTAAACTGTGATTTGTGTCACTTCTTAGTAGCCAAAGAGTCATGAAAGCAGCTGTAAGTTTAGAGCAGAGGTTGATGGGGGAAATATGCTTTAATTTACAAATGCTGGCACCACAGCCGCATTTCTGGAAGACGTCCATTCTAGAAAGGCAAGCACATCTGTGCCTGAGGTGGCTGAGTCCCAACAGTTTGGGCTGCTTTCCAAAGTCAGCTAGGGGGCCATGTCTGTTCACTACAGTCAATGCCAGATCAATCATTTTTCTTTTCTTTCTTTTTTTTCTTTCTTTCTCTCTTTTCTTTTCTTTCTTTTTTTCTTTTTTTGTCACTTGGCAAAGTGACAATGATTTCTCAAAGCCCAGAGATCGTATTCAAATTTAAATGGAGATACAAACTTTCCTTAACGCATCGAAGAAGAATATTCTCAATTCCACATCCAACTCAGGAGCTTCTCAGTGTGTGATTTCACAGTGACCCTAACACTACAGATGGTCTCATGGGTCTGCATTTTCCCCTCCAGCATGGGAGGGCTTCATTTGAATAGGCTTCCAGATCAGACAGTTAAGAGCCACTAACTGAGACAATAGTTTACAACCTGATTCCCAAGTCCTAGCCTGGTGACCCTTTCTTGCGAGCTATGCAGGTATGCAAGCCTATTTTATAGATGCCAATTAATCAAGACACATCTGTCAGTATGGAAATCTCTCCCTCTCTTCTTTTCTCCCACTGTCCCTCTCATCACCCTTCCCCCTCCAACAAGGAGGGAGCTTGAGGGGGTGATGCTAGGTCAGCCCTATGCAAGATCTCTCCCAGTTGTGGGGAGATTGGATTGATTGGGGGATGTGGGACGGATCATCTCAGAGAAAAACATTTTCACAGGACCCAGTGTTAGTTACTCAGGTGGCAGAAAACTCACCTCACACTCCATCTGCGGACTCTGAGGCACCAGCTACAAACGAACAAATCCCAACCCACTGCCCTGACTGCATGGGAGAGAGAAACCACAAGCAACAACAAAGCACACACTCCCAAAGCCAAGGAAAACCTAGTTCTGTAAAGGACCCCGAAGGGAAAGGACTTGTCTGTCACTCACTCAAGCTTCAAGGAGTCAGAATTTTTCACTTTTTGAAACAAAAACATTTTCTTTATTTGTCATCCAATGTATTTTAATCCTATTCTTCCCTCTCCCCTACCTTTTAAGCATCAGACCTGTGTGTTTCATTCAGAAAAGCCACAGAGGTTAGGTAGCTAGTGAAAGACCTGGTGTGTATTATGGGGAAGGGGCACATATCTTCAGGGAAGGAGAAATAAAATATTGTGGAGTACTGTGCTATAAAAGAACAAAGGGGAAATTAGAGTGAGAGGATTAACTGGGGGAGGGTAAACTGGAGGAGATAATCTGGGGATGGGTAGCTATCACTGAAAAAGCTACACAGAAACTTACTACTGCAGAAGCTTCCAAAGCACAAAGAAGGGGGATTTAAAGGGGGAGCTACCATATAATGGGGGAGACAATCCTCCAAGGAAACATCATATACTACTGAGTAAAACCTCCGTGCCGTCGTTTCGTCGTTTCATCTGTGCCGTCTTTCATTAGTACTTAGCCAAACGACTTAGTACTTAGACTTTCCCCTAGCAAAACATTACAGACTACTACCAGTGCTATTGGCTAGTTTTCACTTTTAAAGCAGTTTATTGCCAAGCTAAAAAAAAAAAAAAAAAAACCTACCATGTTATGGTTTGCAACTACACTTGTGAAACACAATTTTTTTTGGATGAACGACCTTGTAAATTAACAGTTGCTACAGTTGGGCCATCTTCCCCAAAGTCAATCTCCCACTCTACCTGGTCTCAGTGGAAGCCTTCATTGAGCAAAACTTTGTTTCCTGTTCTCCTCCCAAAATATAGACATAGCATTCTTTGATTTATGCATTTTTTGCACCTGTATGTCTGTAATAGGGCTGCATTTCTTAAGTCATCTGGCAAGCGTTCAGCTGGAGGAATAGTTTCTTAAAATGCACAGTAATATGAAGTTTTATATAGCATTAAATAATGCTGCTCTTAATTTTATAGTCTATTCATTCTACAGGATCTGGTTTTAAACTGCTATCAATTTACTAGACAAATATACCTGTATTGAAATTAAGATACTCATCATAAAACTCATGTTAATAGGAAACTGTCCAAAAAATACAAAACACAGAAAATCTTTGATCCCCTGACCCATCAGCTCCTCATTGTGGTTGAATGCCAGTTAGGATTTTCCAGGACCTTCTTGTCTATCTACTCTACCTTTGAGGTACATCGTAGTAAATACTAGAGTCCTGTCCTTTCTTCCCGTGTATCTCAGAAACTGCTTATAGAGCTCAGAGCAATGGCTCAGTGGGAAAAGTGTTTGCTGTGCAGGAATATGGAGATGAGTTTGAATCCTCAGTACCCATATAAAAAGCTGGACATGAATTTCTGTAAACTTGGCACTGCTGAGTAGAAACACATGGATCCCTGTGGCTTGCCTGGCCAGCTACTCTGCTAGAATCCATAAGCTCCAGGCTCAGTGAAAGATCCTGTTCCAAAAAACAAGAGGAGCAATAGAAGGTCCTTAACATCAACCTTGGTAAGATTGGGACATTTTTAGATGACCAAAATGTCGTCTCTATAGCTAACAGAATTAACCGTTTGTCGTGAAGTAATAATCCATTCACATTCACATTCTATTGATTTCTCTGTTCAAAAATCCAAACCACTAGGGCTGGTGAGATGGCTCAGCAGGAAAAGGCAGCTCCCATGCAACCCAGGCAGCCTGAGTTTGATCCTGAAACCCTTGCAAAGATAGAAGAAGAGAACTGACTCCACAAAACTTGCCCTGAGCCTTCAGATATGTGGCAAGAGGTCTATCTCCACCCCATCTCTCACATACACTAATAACACTAAAAAGAAAAAAGTTATAAGCTCACCCTTCTCCATTTAATCACTTCTCTATAGGAACAAGCAGGAACATTGGATTAGAGGTGCTTAGTAAAAGTTTTATACAGAACAACCCTCGATTCTACATCCTAAGGCCACACACAGAGGGTGGTACTCCCTCACTGTTGCTTGCATCTGGCCTTTCTCTTGTTGTAGGAAAGAAATCAAAAGTGACACGGAGAAAGGTGATTTCTCCAACGCGCTCCCAGCATTGAAGCTGGATAAGACTGTTACTGACTTCTGAAGCCTCCCACCCAAGTGTGGCCATGCCTCTACTGTATGTTGACCGCATGTTGAAGAGGACACCTTGTGCATTCCCACTTAAGGGAGTCATGGACTTATTTGAATGATTAAGGAATCCACTAGCCTAACTGGAGTGCCTTTGTTTTCTTCTTTCTCATTTGATGCAGCTATAAAAGATTAAGTGCGTGCATTTTCCCTCCCTCCCAAAGGTGCAAAAGCTCAAACACATGCCAGCTAACTGTTCTCTCCTATGCTTAATTGATGTTTTGCACTCACAGCCTTGGAAAGTAATCTTTTCCATGCCCAGTGTTAGTTGTAATGAGATATATTATGCTGACAGCTTGAGCTCTTGCAAAGGTATGGAACTCAGCATGTAAATAATTGTGTCTGCAATTTAAAAATTCGATATAAATGGTGCACTGTTCAGAGTAAAGGCCGTGCTTGCGTGCACTTGGCCAGCTGTGCCCAAAGGTGCAGCACAGCCACGGTTTGGCCCCGGCACCCTTTACGCAGACATGGATAAACGGGGCCCACTCTGGCAGTGCCTGGCACATCCCATGCCCAACGAGGAGCAAACGTGGATTAGGCAACAAATGTTTGTAGAGTGAATGAATGATTATACAAAGAAATCAGTCTTCACACAATGAAACTTTATTTCTAAACATCAAAAGAGAGGAATGAAATCAGACAGTCCCAGACAAGCCCACAGGAGCCTGTGACAGAATTCCATCCCAAGTGCAGTGACCAGAGGCTATTGGCTGACTCACACTGACTAGCCACGGGGTGCAAATGAAATCCTTCATTTTTCAAATGAGGATTTAATGTGTTTTTTCCTCAAAAGATCTGGTCATCTCCCTAACACTAACTAATTAGTAATTTTAATTCTAGATAAGAAAGGGGAAAAAAGAAGTCATAGTGGAAAAAAAGTCTTTCAAGCCACAACAAACAATGGTTTAGTGAAAAATATGGGGAGAGACCAAATATGAAAACAATTTGAGTTAACCTGAACTGGTCCTAGCCTCATGGTCAGGATTTGGTAGAGCTCTAATCCTATGCTCACCCCTGTGGCCGGTGGTACTATTTATGAGACTCTGTCCCAGAAATAATCCAAAAAGAAAATGTAATTTATGGGACCATTTACAAAGGCCATTATTATTGGGGAGACTTGAAACAACCCAAATGCCCAACAATGAGGAGACTGGCCAAGCCAAAGAATATTGTATCAGTTCACAGTTAGTCAACAGGGTGGTTGCTTCAATATGGAAATGTCTGTATGAAAAAACATTAATTGGGACAAGCAGGGCACAAAGCATCATGTGCTCAGTGACCACAGCTCTGTGAAAATGTCCCTGCTGCTTTGAAATGGTACAGAACTATGTCAGGGGGGATGTAAACAGGGTCAAAGGTTTACTGAATTCTGTTTCTGCATTTTGGCTAATGGTTTAAGGGTTTGATGAACAGAAAAGAGGAACAGAAGGAAGAAAGGGAAGGAGGGAGGAAGGGAGGGAGGGAGGGCAGAGAGGGAGGAGACATGGAGGGAAGGGGAGAGAAGGAATGGGAGGGAAGAGGGAAACCACTCTCTGTGAGCCAGGGCTGAGCCACAAAGAAGTACAAGAAGAAAGTCAGAAAGATGCAGGGACATCTAAATGGCAGTCTATATGCCTGATACAAAGTCTAAATTCATTTGGAACAAGATTCTTCCTGAATGCCTCATAGCACTGAATAGATGATTAGAAGCCGTAATAACTAAGCTGTGCTCAGACTCCTACAGAGACAGAGAACTTCTGGGGTCCAGCCGTGTTTACCTCTCAGCAAACTGCTTTTCATATAATGATGTCACTGTGAAGGGAAAATTGATGGCAATGGAGTTTGTCATCAACCAGCAGAAAACAGCATGTCCAAACCTTGGGATTGATTTCTGTACATGTATAGCACACTCTCTGGATTCTATGCTTTAAATTAACCTCTAATCTCATTTGAGAATGCATTTATATCGTGGCTCCTGTAACTAAAAGTGGGAAGGCCTCTAAAAATAAGTAAGTAGAGCTATTCCCCAAGGACTTAGTCTTAAGCTTCATGGTAGGATACCTTCAAAGTATGCCTTGCCCCCTTTTTGGCCACATTAAAATTTGCTACCAACAATGATTTTTTTCTTTCTCATTGTTTCCGACAAATGCAATTATAGTTATAAGATGAAAATGAAGGGTGTTTCAGATAAAAGAGTATCACGTGCCTCTGCTTGTTGAACATTTAACTATTATAGAACTGAAATGAAGGAGACATCCCCATAAAAATTTTGAGGTAAGATTACATCCAATATCCACATGCAAGTAGTAAAGAGGCCAAAGATGATGACAGACAGTGGAAATGTGTTTGCTCTCAAAGTTTTTAATTTATGCCACCATTTTATTGCTGCAGAGAGATATCAAAATAGTGGGTGATGGTAGGTGTCAGTATTACATTGTTGTGGATAGGATATATAGGAAACAGGCGCCATCTGTGAGGCGCTTACCTATACCTCTTCAGCCTTGAAATCACTGTCTTTTATGCCGCACAGGCTGATTCTCCGGCACTTGGGCTGATATTGAAATTGCAAAATGAAAACACCATATTTTTGCAACAGAAATAGCTTTACCAGTTTAATTAAAGACAATATCCTTTTTCTTTGTGTTGCCTTCTCTCTGCTCCCAATGGCCTCCTGGGGAACAGAAAGAAAAATAAATCTAGTAACATAAGAAACAGAGAGCTCGAAGGAAACTAAACACTTGGACTGCATTTATGAACATAGTTGTGTTTAAGAAGTGACTGACCCTGTTTTCTTCTTCAGCTACTATTGCAGCGTCCTATGGAGCAGTTTTCTATTCATCCTTGAACAATCAAGGAGTTTATATATTTTGTGGCTTTTTCAAAATGGGCGAGCAAAGAAGTAGGCACTCATCATACTGTTGTGTTTAAATAAAGCACTGGCTTTTACCTCTGTCTCTTTCTCCTCCCATACTCTCAGATCCAAAAGAAATTTTTCTTGTTTTGTTTGTTTGATTTTAATCTTTGCCCTCCTGTGTGCACAGATTGTGTGTGTTTCCTATGTGATGAGTACATTTCCTTCGGCTTACAATGGTGATAACCCTGGTTCTACTCCCACTGATAAGAATTCTTACCAGAGAGCATGTGAACCTAAGCTGAAAAGGAAGGAGGAAGGGGGGAGGAGGAGGAGGAGGAGGAGGAGGAGGAGGAGGAGGAGGAGGAGGAGGAGGATAGGAGACCACAACTTTTGAAGATAAAAGCTGTCACCATCTTGTCCTTTGAGATCTAGGTAGTATTTCTGCCATAAGGAAGGTGCTCACATCTTTAATTCCTCAATGGGGCCAGTATCTGATTAAAAAACAAATACTTCTGCAAGGAATTTAACCCAAAATCTGTAAGGTTATTTGAGTTGGCCACTAATCTCTGGTTTAACTCTGCATAGCAGAGGCAGAAAAACTGACCCACAGAGTCCCCAAATATGCATAGGTAAAAAGCAGGGGTGGTCAATTGTCTGGGAGAAATGGGAAAAGGATTGTTTTGTCACCAGTCACTTTAGAAAAAATATGCTTAAAAAAAAAATATATATATATATATATATAGAGAGAGAGAGAGAGAGAGAGGCTTGGGTAACTTTTTTTGCAAAAAAGGTAAATAAACCAATATAAATGCATGTTCTAAATCTTGTTTCAGAAAGTGCTTGGATGATTCATCAACTGAGACAACTTGTCACTAAGACACTTAATGCGCTTAAAGCATATGCTGCTGAGTTGCTAAGAAATACAAGCTACCCAGAGCTGTGTGGATTCATTCAGTCAAAAAGACGTGCCATTTGTGGCCCAATATACCACTCTTTAACATGTATCCAAAGGTCTCCTTGCCCTACTCCACAGATACCAGCTTAACCCTGTTCATTGCTCCTATTCACAAGAGCCAGGAACTGGAAACAACCTAGCTGTCCATCAGCAGATGAATAGATAATGAAATCGTGGTACATGTGCACTGGGGAATACTATTCGGCCGTAAAGAAAAATGAAGTCAGGAAATCTGGAGGTAAGCAGAAAAGACCGGATTGAGTGAGGTAACCCAGACCCACAAAGACAAATCTCACATGTTTGTCTCATGGGAGGGGCCTAGCTCCAGAACTCCAGATGTCTGTACATGTCACAGAGTAACTGTGGAAACCAGGAAAGTAAAAAGGGGCCATGGCCTGGCTGGAGGAGTGGAGAAGCAATAGAGATGGGGGAAATGGGTTAAATAGGAATGCTATAATTAGGGAGAGGAGAGGGCAAAGCTCCAAAAGAAGGATGGAGGAGGGTAACATAGCAGTAAGGATGTCCTAGTCACACTATTAACTATCTACCTAAAAAGACCTATGATAACAGGAAGTCACTGTGTAAGTATACAAATATGGCTTAAATGAAATCTTCCTATCCAATGCCTCCTCCAAGAATCAAAGACCATCTGAAAAAGAAAAGAAAAGACAAACAAACAAACAAAAAAACAACACCCCAAAACACCAGGCATGACACAGGCCCTCCTGAGTTGCTGGTCAGAGTTGGCAGAGACTCTGAAAACACAGAGATTCTCAATTGGTGCATCACAACCCCTTTAAGAGTTAAATGGCCTTCCATGGGGTCTCCTAAGACCACTGGAGAATGCAGATATTTATATTACCATTCATAACCATAACATAACTGCAGTTATGAAATATGAACAAAAGTGATGTTATGGTTGGGGGTTACCACAACATGAGGAACTATATTAAAGAGTCAAAGAATGAGGAAGGATGAGAACCACTGCCCTAGGCTACTGTTGGTACTGTTGCCTCCCAAGCATGGAAGGTAAGTTTCTATTGCTGAAGACACCATGTATTCGACACAGTGCCCAGAAGCATCAGAGTTGGAACTTATCTGGATGTCCCCTCCCTTGGGACCAGCTTTCGCAGTACCAGAAGGCAGCACATAGCTTTCAACGGAGGGACTAAACCAAGAGTCTGACCCAGCTATGATGCCTGGGAACCACAACAATGGCCGGCCTGGCACAGTCACGCTAAGGGTATATTAACTGCGCACACACTCTGGCAAGTAACCAATAGCTCTCTAATCGTACTTAAGACCTCACCACTGCACAGCAAGCACTCTCAACTGATGAGCTCCCATCTCTCTAGCATGGCCGCTGCTTATTCGGAGAGAATTATGTGTGTGTGTTAATCTGTTTAATTTTCATAGCACTGTAAAGACAGTAGTAGCAGTAGTAGCAGTAGTAGTAGTAGTAGTAGTAGTAGTAGTAGTAGTAGTAGTAGTAGTATGACTATCCCCATTTTTAAAGTAAATGACCATATAGAAATTAAATGACTTTGTCTAACCATACAACTAGTGAGTATAAGAACCAGGCTGTAAATGTAGACAATCTGAGTTTATAGCAGACATATCCATGGACTAATAATAGTACATGTACTGTGCTGGATCCACCACAGTTTGGGGTTCCTGGTAGTATAAGAAAGCAGCCTGAGTCAGTAATCAGCATTTCTCTGTGGCCTCTGCCCTGGTTCAAGCCTCCAGGTTCCTGCCTTGAGTTCCTGCCCTGACTTCACTCAGTGATGGAGTGTGACACACAAGTTCTAAGCTGAAATAGACCCTTTCTCCCCAGATTGCTTAGGGTTATGGTGTTTTATCACAACAATAGAAGCCCTGACTAAGACACATACTGAGTTCATCACACTAATCTCATAGAAATGATGTAATATTTAAGAAAAGTTTGGCCCTTCCTTATAGTAGATTATTCCAAGAAACATCTTCAAACGTAGCCAAATCTAAATATTATCCAACTCTAGCACATTTGAGTTGCATTCAGCATTTCTAGGGGACTCTCCAGGAATATATCCATCCAAACCCTACTGCTGGTGAAAGAGTGAGACAATGGAGACATTTATTTACTACTGATGCAGGGTTGAAATTGGTATATCGTACCTGGCCATGGTGGCATACACGTGTAATTATAGCACTTGGGAGGTTGAGGTAAGAGGCTTATAAATTCAAGGCCAACCTGGTTTACAGAATGAATTCTAGGACAGCATGGACTACAAAGTGAGCATGGGCTACATCCTCATTCATCTCAAGAGAAAAATAAGTAAATAAATAGTATATTCTTTCTGGAGGGCATATGGAAAATAATTATCGAGATCCTTAAATGTTAAGTGTACATGCTGATTTAGCAGTTCTATTCTAAGTATTTATGTAAAGGAAATCATTTTAAATTTATGAACAGATGTCTTCGTGAGGATGTTTATAACAGTTTTGCTTGCAGTAGTGAAAAATGGAAATAAACCTACACAGGCGGCGATGGAAAACTGTTTACAGAATTGATGAGCCATTTATATAGTGAGATCTCATGGCGCTATGGGAAATGTTGCTTCAGTCTGTTTTGTGTATGAGGTAGTCTCCTGCTTTTCAAATCATCCATGGGTTTACATGGACTTGTTATCACAGGGAAAGTTCTCTTTAGTCGCTGTCATAGTGTTTAATCCTTGCTTGGTAGGATCAGATAGGCTTTGCAAAATTTTGTTTTCACTGAATGTTGATGAGAGGTGGAACACCAGTACTTTAGAGGCACTGGATAGACAATACTTTCCACCATGTACAAAGTCAAGTGATTGAAGAACATTTTGAGAGCTCCATCAATATTTTACTTTGCTTAACCCGGAAGTGGGGAGTGTATACCTGAGATCCTAGCACTGGGATGGGTGGAAGGACTGAGGGAGGATGACCATGAGTTCAAGACATGGGTTATATAGCAAGACCCTGTCCCCAACAGCAAAAACATAAATGATAGTTACCTTGAACACACTACATAGTCAGGGAAGATCTTGAGCTTCTGGTTCTCCTGCAGAGTCCAGAAAGCTGGCTTTACAGGTACGCATCACTATGCTGAATTTATGAAGTGCTGAGGATCAAACCAAGGCCTTCAGACATGCCAAGCAAACACTCTTTCAAAGGTGACACACCTCTGGTTACTTTTGCTTTTATGTATTTCTGAAATTGTCTATGATAGACATAAACAGGACTTACAAAATGCATGTTCACAAGTAAGACAGCTATGACATCACTAGTGCATGCACGCTATAAGGGACTACCACCACGGATGTAGTCTGTCATTGGCTGAAATATTTAATGAAGCACATAGCTATATAATTTGTGGTGTGGGGATGTGCTGGAAAAATTTTGTTAAACTGTATTCTTCTGAGGCATAATCAAAAAGTCTGAAAGATAAAAACTCGAGGGTTGTATGATTCTGCTCCTGACTATACTTCAGGACACTGTCATTTGAAGTCTCTGGCTCAGATATGCTGTTTTCCTTCAACCTAGAGTGCTTAGCCTTTTCATCCAGATATATTTTAACCAGATTTGACACCTGAAAGACAGCTCAATCTAGGTACAGTATGGCATGCACACATTGCTTCACCTACTGGAGAGTCTGAGACCAGAGGAATGCTAAGACCAGGGATTCCAGGCTAGCTTAGGCAGCACAGAGATCTCAGGTTTTTAAATTTTATTAATTTTTATTTCATATGTATGAATGTTTTTGCTACATGTATGCATACCACATGTGTGTCCAATGCTTATGAAGTTCAGAAAAGGGAGCATCAGTCATCTAGAACTGGAGTAACAGTGAGTTGTGAGGCACCACATAGGGACTGGGAGCTAAAGTCAGATCCTCTTCAAGAGTAGGAAGTTCTCTTCACTGATAAGCCAATTTTACATCTGCCAGTGACATGTTTTTATTTGAGGATGCCATGCACATTTCATGACACACATATGTGGAGACTCTGGTGATTGCAGACAAGCCACAAGACTTGGTGGCTAACACAGTTACTTGCAAAGCCACTTCGTCGTCCTGAAACCCTATCTTTAAAAAAATTAAAAGCTCAGTTCCAGTGCCATAAAGTTTTGGGATAAGCTATAACTAATGTTCACCATAGCCAGAGAAGATTTGAATTTAAAGCACGTTTTCTTCTACCTGGACATGCATCAGGGGTAGGTTCATTTTATAAAACAAACAAAAAATCGTGGTTTTTATTTAATACTTTTTAAAAATATTCCTTCTTTAAAATATGCTTTAATGTTAATTGTTAGTAATAGTATGCTTGGCTCACAGAAATAAAATAGGTTTATTAAGTTGCTAGTGGTTAAAAAATAAAGGTGTAATTGGATCAAGAAGTACAAGAAAAATTAATCTCAGCAAAATATCTCCTGGACTCAGTTTCTGAGCAATTGCCCTATAGGCTGTAATTATGAATAAAATACCCTTTGAAAAGACCTCATCAGAATCAGAGAGAAATGAGAACAATGGGGTAGGTATTACAAAAGATTGGTTCTTCTCAGATAATTGTTTTTAATAAAATGGTGAAAGTGTAGAAAACACCAGGCAACTATAATTAAGATAATAATCTATTGTTCTGCAGGAATATGTACCCTGTTGTCTCTTCTATCAGAAAGCAACAAAGAAAATAAAGTAAAGGATGGGTGAATGCATTTGAAGGATAGTTACATGGTGAACTGTGGAGGTAATTGATTAATTTTCCCTTTATGGCAGAACCAGCCAATAATGAAGAGTGAATGTTGTGATGAATACAGACTCAAGAGAGTGCTGTCTTTGTATTTTCCTTATTTTATTTCTGAGATGCTGGGGACAAAAGCAAAGACCTCATGCACTCCAGGCAAGTGCTGTCCACTTGTGCCATATACCCAGCCACAAGAGCACCCTGCTTGTTTTGAGGAAGCCAAAACAATTAAAGGACTGTGCCCAGATGATGAATAGACTGTATCCATTTCCTATTTAGTCAGATGTATTTATTTATTCAAATGGTATTGAGGACAAAACCTCTCTTGTAGGCTGCTAAATTCTGTTCTTACTCGGTAGCTTAGTATTTGAAGCTAAGAGCCATTTCTAGCAGTGGTGGCTCTGTGAAGCTGGGTACAAATTCAATTATGGTAGTGATAGAGATGTGTTCTCAAAATGGGGAGCATGACAAGATAGAGAACCTGGACAAAATCTAATTTTTGTCATCATTTTTAAGATAATGTTAAATATAAGAACAATGTAAAGCAAGCTGTCTCCCCAGTTCTGTGGGGAAGACAGGACCAGCAACGTCCTGGAGTGCCTGTCTCCTTGCGTCTCTGGACCAAGACACAGCCAAGCTCTTACAACAGAGCCTATTGAAAAGCATATATCTGCACATCTAAAAGAGCCTGACTGCCACTACCCATTGGGTATATAGGCCCAAAAAGGGGGCCATGTTGGCTTGTGCCATGATGTCAGGTTTTCCTGTGTAATATTTGACGGACTAACAGAACAGCATTAGTTTCCATCCGTAGATGCCTGGACAGCACTACAAATTCAGTGCCTTCCTCTATCTACTGTAGACAGAAAACAAGTTTCAATACAGTTTTCCCACATTAAAACACAACCTTTTGGTTAAATAAGTTTGTGTTTCTATGGTGGTGTATTTCAACTACACAAGAAGCTGAGGCAGGAGAATTGCTGTGAGTCAAAGGCCAGTTTGGGCTCTGAGATCTTGCCTAAAAGTCCTAAACGAACCAAGTCTTAATGGCCCACATCTTTAATCCCAACACTCAGGACGCAAAGGTAGAAAAATCTCAGTGAGTTTGAGACTAGCCTGGCCTACAGTGAGTTTCAAGCCTGTTAGGGTTACATGGTTAGACTGTATCTCAAAAAAATATTCTAAATGATAATATAAATTAAAAACACTCTAATGTTTCTAGATAAGCCCTTAACAGTTTTATTTTATAAACCAAAGAAAAGAATGGAAAAGGGAATAGGATTTGACCTTATCCCAGTCATGATGCTTCATTTATATTAACAGCAACATTTAGAGAAATGTTTTATCTGACATGTAAAAACAAAGTAGTTCTTTTTCAAATCTTAAGAAATAAAAAGCACGTGGAGGGGTAAACAGGGAAAAAAAAACAAGTTTGCAGGGCTTTTATTATGAATATTGATTTTATTTGTTTGTTTTGTTTTGTTTATTTTCTGAGACAGGTTTTCTCTGTATAGTCTTGGCTGTCCTAGAACTTTCTCTGTAGACCATGCTAGCCTTGAACTCACAGATCTCCACCTGCCTCTGTCTCCCAAGTGCTGGATTTAAAGGCATATGTCACCACTACCTGTCATGAATTTGTATTGAAGTTCAGGTCACAGTTTTCCTTCCCTCATCTCCTCACAAATCCTCCCCACCTCCTACCTATTCAATGCTATAACTTCTTCCTCTCTCTCTTTGGAAAACAATCTGGCAAATATAAAATTACATACATGTACACACACACACACACACACACACACACACACACACACACACACACACACCCTTGGTATATGCACACACAGAAACCACCCACCAAAAAAACCCCACAAAACCAGAAACCATCATATATAATCAAAAGACTTATAAGGTTAGAGACAAAGCCTCCCAAAATACCACTGAGTTCATTTTGAAATGGCTGTCTACTGTTAAGTGGGGAGGGGCTCCCTTAAGTGTGGTTTGCTTACTCAGTAAGACTCCATTGGAGAAAACGAATTTTTCCTTTATGAGTAGTTCTCAATTGAAACTAGTTTCTTTATTAGGGATGGGGCTCATGCTCACTTCTTGTTGCTGGAACCTATCTGATTTTGAATATTGTAAGCCCTGTCATGCTGTCACCATTCTTTGAGTTTATATGTGCATTGGTCCTGTTGTGTCTGAAAGGTCTGTTGTCCCTTTTGTTTTCCATGTCCTCCATCCCAATTGTCCCTTATAATCTTTCTACCTCCTCTGGAGCAAAGTCCTCTGAACCCTGAAGGGAGAGGTTTGATGGAAACATTTCATTTAGGATTGGGTATTCCAAGGTCTCTCACTCTCTGCACATTGTCCAGTTGTGGGTCTCTATATTTACTCCCATCTACTAGAGGTAGGAGCTTCTCTGATGATGGCTGAGTGAGACTCTTATCTATGAGTTTAACAGAATGTTATTAGGAGTCATTTGAATGCTGTGTTCCTTTAGCAGAACAATAGGATTTAGTATTCCCCTAGGTCCATGGCCTATCCAGTCCCAGGTTCAAAGACATAAGTGTCCTTTCACATGCTAATGAGGTCACTAGTGATTAGTTGTCCCTTGGAATTTGAGGATTGGGAATAGATAACAGAAAGACCTGCAACAAAATTACAAATTGCAACTTTTAGTTTAACCCAGTCAACCTCAGGGGAGAGAAGGGCTAAAGGTTGACCTGATTTCAAGAGCTAAGGATTTAATTAACCACGTTTCTATAATGAAGCCTTTATAAAGAACACCCAAGAAAGATTCAAAGAACTTCCAGACAAATGAACAAGTAGAGGTTCCTGGAAGGTAGTACCCTAGAGAGGGCACGTGATCTCTGTACCTCTTCCAGCACGCATCTTGTTCATCTCTTCATCTGTGGACCTTGTTAAGGCTTCTAGAATAAACTGGTAAACATAATTCCCTGAAGTCTGTGAGCTGCTGTCATAGCTAAGGTTTTAGGGCTGGGAACAGACACCATGGCAAAGACAACTCTTATAAAGAACAACATTTAATTGGGGCTGCCTTACAGGTTCAGAGGTTCAGTCCATTATCCTCAAGGTGGGAACTTGGCAGCGTCCTGGCAGATATGGTGCAGGCAGAGCTAAGAGTTTTACATCTTCATCTGGAGGCTCCTAGCAGAATACTGGCTTCCAGGCAGCTAGGACTAGGGTCTTAAAGCCCACGCCCACAGTGACACACCTACTCCAACAGAGCCACACCTTTAATAGTGCCACTCCCTGGGCTGAGCATACACAAACCATCACAGCTGTTTTCCCAATGCAATCAAAACCCCAGGCGGGCATTGTGAGAACCCCGACTTAGTAATACTCTCTTAGATGTTTTCAGTGGTTCAAATTTGAAATTGGCATCTAAGGACAGGTTGGGCATGGACATCAGGCCCTAAACCGATAAGCTCTGATGCTACCTCCAAGAAGATTGTGTCACAGTTGGGTTGAATTAAAAGCCATCCGGCTGTATCTGCTGCTGGGACATTCCTTTGTTAGTGAATACAGAAAAGTCCTCTGCACTCTCGGTCATCAGAGGATGCAGCAGAAGTAGAATAGGAGATAAAGAACTAGGGTTTGTTTCGTCCTCTCACTTGGCATCTCCTGGGCATTTCATTCCAGAAAACAAGATTGTCAGAATGTCTCTTGGGAAAAGGGCTCTAGATAACCCAGCAGGAAATTGTGACTTATATGACTTTTATTAAAGTGCTCTGCAGCTTGTTCTTTCAATGTCTAGTCCAGTGTGTCTTCCTTCTCTTTTCCAGTCAACCACTAGAGTGGGCTTCCCAAACTGTAGAACTGCTCCAAATATTCCCAACTCCCCTCAACTGCAGCATTTGGGCTTCAGTTCTCTATGTAGCCCATGACTGCAGCAAACTAGTGCTGACCCACTTTCTCAGTCCCAGATATCCGTGTTCCCCTGAAGTTCTCTTGCATCATGCTTTTCAGCCACTCTGTGTTCAGATGGTTCCCACATCTGTCCCTGGCATTTTGACACTCTCTCCCAGCATTTCTACTTTCCTTGATTTGTTACAGGCCATACCACCCTTGTAGACTGATACAACTATCCTGGTAGGGCCTGAGGATATAGTTAGCCTATGTCTTTCTTTATCTTCTGCAAGGCCCTTGGGTTCCAAATCAAAATTTCTACCTCCTCTCTGGAGCCTTACTTCTCCTGTCTTCTCCTCAGAGCCCAAGCTCAGAATGAATTACGTAACTCCTAGATTCTCCTCTCATGTTGATACCTATTAAAATTAGCTGTGTCTATGCCATACCACAGACTGGGCACTCCTTGAGGTGGGCCATGTTTGTCATTCTCAGTTGCTGTAGTGTGCATCTTAAGTGTTCCCGTGATGTCCATGTATTAAAGACTTGGGATGCAGGGGAATACTTGTGAGGTGGAATTTTATGGACGATACTTAGGCCATTTGACGAATGCTCCAGAAGAGGTTCTCTAAAACCCTGGTCTTTTTTGCTCTTTGCTTTCTAAATGAGGGAGTTAGTGACCTCATTCATCTGTGCATCCCTACCATATCAAAGACCTAAAGCAAAAGGACTGAAAGGAAAGAAACCTGTCTAAGAATGTGCTACAAGGATTATTTTTTCTGTTTGTAAGTTGTTTGTTTTATATGCACCACTTTAGTAATGGAAACATGATTTATACAACGGTGCAGGTTTTCAGCGTGTGTACTACCCAGCACAGGGACGTCTTCAATGCCTGATAAACAGCCATTCTGAAGTCTATAACATTTTGCACTATAACTCTATGAGGAACTCCAAGCTGTACTTAAGAAAACTGAGGCACAGATTGAACTTGCCTGAGTGTTACACGGTTTAGCAGGACTACAGTGATCGTTTCTAATCTCACCAACTTTGATCTCTCCAAGTATGGCACACGAAGTCATTTGAGTTAAGAATGTAAGTGGGCACGGATTGTTAAGCATCTGCCAAGTGCTACATGAAGTAGGACATAGGGGATTAGGAAATAGGTGAAAATGACGGACTGTTTCTTTTAGAACGGGTAAGGTGACATCTTATATGAACAAAAACATCTTAGCTTGTGACAAGACTGTGAGAAGACAAAATAATCGGATATGGCTCGGAGGAAGGGCCGAGTTGGTGGCAACCAGAGGGAGACAACCACTAGTTGTGAAAGCTAGGAAAGGCTGTGTCAAGCTCTAAATCTGTTCAGAGACAGTGATGAAGCCAACATTCTTTGATTGCCTAAAATTGGCTGTGCAGAGATGGATGGCAATGGAGACGCTTGCTGCTAGTGAGAGAATATACTTTAAATTTAATGAGGACAACTCACGAAGCCCTGCTGATTCCTGATTGATAAGTACTAAGGCGCCTCACTTAACTTGCAGGCACAGCTGTCTGCGCCGAGCTTTGGTGGGTATTGGGCAGCAGCTCAGCCCACAGGGAGACAAAGTCCCTGCTTTCTTACAGGCTTTCACCTCCTGGACAGCAAGTGGGAGAAGGAGCAAGCCCACTGACCGGCAACACCCCAAAAGATTATTTTGTCCAAGGAAAATGTTGCCTATTGAATTCCCACCAGCCTGATTAGAAAGGATTATTCTGAAGGTCTGTGAAGTATCTGGTAACCAATCTTCCTGAGTTATTTTTGAATAGCTATTGAATGGATAATTTCCATACCCATTATCAAAATGATATGCTGGAGGTGAAATTTAGCTGTATTGTATTTGATCAGTAATTGCAGAAATGTTTCCCTCAGATTTAATGCCTTATTGGCAGCAGGTCTCCCTACAGGCGCAAAAGACTTTGGTATACTTTTGGGTTGACATAAATGCTTTATTATTGTAATATTTTTGTAGCAGTGGGGGGGGCAAGATTTATTTGGGCATCTGAAGATGAACTGAAAGGTTTTTTTTTCTTCACCTCCTGAGAGTACCATTTGGCAACATACCATTTTCCATCAGCAAGAGCAAGTGAACAATATACATCCCAGATGCCCAAGACTGAGTGCTTCCGAGCCAAACTAGGTCCCCATTACCAGCAATAGATGGTCAAGGAAATGAAAGCTGAGACATTTGACTGTGGAAAGGTAACTCGATTCCTGAGGTTCACTTTATGCTGCCACACTGCAAGATTCTAGAGCAGTTGCTGCCAATAGAAATAAAACATAGGCCATATCTTTTTCAGTAACCCTATTCAACAAAAAGGTATGAGGCCTCAGGTTATAGCTCAGTAGGCCCTGACTTACCATCGTCAGCATGGTAAAAACAAAACAGTTGTGAAAGGGAATGGCTACAACAATTAATTTTAAGAATATATTTTATTTAACCCAGTCTATCCAAACTGCTAGCATTGCATTATAAAGTCAATACAAAATTATTAATGTCATAGTCACTTTCTTTCATACTAGCTCTTCAAAATCTGGTGCATACTTTACCGTTATAGCACATTTCAGTTCCTGTTCCTAGTGCACATTTGCCTAGTTAATTTGTCTTCTTGGCAACTCTTGGCTGGTGTTTTTTTACAGTGACTTGAATGAAAGAGCTGGAATTTGGTCTGCATGTGGCTAGGTGCCATTGTATCACAGAGCACAGGTCTAGCTTAAGCTACCTACCAGGAACTGAATTTCCAATTGGTCCCGGACTTGAACTGGATCTTATGGTCTGCTCTGCCCCTAGACCAAAGAAAAGCTTAGAGTACCCATACTTTTTACACAAAGACCCTAGCCCTACTCAGTGTCCCGGTTCTATGTAGACTCTGCCAAATCTAAAATACAAAATTGCCCACTAATAGCCTGAGCTGGTAGGATTATACAGTAATGATTTACACTAAAAAGAAAAAGACAGCCTTCCACATCACTTTCAGCAGGAAAAGAGGGTAGAAATCAGCCAGCATGGAGGTATTCATAGTACACTAAAATCCACCAAATTATGTTACTTTTCAGCAGTGGATATAGCACCTGGCTAGGCTGAGATTTCCAACAGTGTTTTTGAACAAAATCCTGGTATAATCAAAGCAAAGATGCCTTAATGGGTTGGTTCCATATCTCTACAATAGAATTCTGAATTGAAGAGTGTTGAAAATTGGCTGACAAAATTGATTTCCCATGACCGAGGTCTGCTTAGTTACATAATGATATTGTCGTAGCTCTGGTTATAATAGGTATAGGTCCACAGCTGTGGATCTGAGGTACACTGAAGGAATATTCATACCTAGAAACACTCCTAGGCATGAACTGAGCTCCTCTACTTCAATGAGATGCAAGGTAGATGTATATAGACTGACTTGGCATTGACTTCTTTTCTGTAAGGCACTGGATGCTTTATGTGTATGAAATCTGTCTCTTTGCCCACATGGTTTGTCTGACTTACTTTTCTATTGTTGTAAAGAGACATCATAACCAAGGCAACTTATACATGAAAGTTTATTGGGGGCTTGATGGGGAACATAGCAGCAGGCAGGCAAGCATGGAACAGTAACTGAGAACTCAATCTTAATCCACAAGCTTGAGGTAAAGAGCACTAATTGGAAATGGTGTGGGCTTTTGAAACCTCAAAGAATGACCCCAGTGACAGGACTCCTCCAACAAAGCCCCGTCTTCCCAAACAGTTCAACTGTGGAACAAGCATTCAAATATAAGCTGATGGAGACCATTGTCTTTCAAACCACCACAGGGTTCAATAACAAAAATAACAATTTACATATTAACAAAAATAATAATTTACATATTAATATGCCTCTTCTTCTTTCCTACCCAAGTCTAATGCAATAATAATGATCTGGCACTATTAATTCTTGTTGATCTCAATTGACTTCAAGTTACAGAAGAAGAAGAAGAAGAAGAAGAAGAAGAAGAAGAAGAAGAAGAAGAAGAAGAAGAAGAAGAAGAAGAAGAAGAAGAAGAAGAAGAAAAGAGGAGGAGGAGGGGAGGAGGAGGGGGAGGAGGAGGAAGAGGGGAGGAGGAGGAGGAAGAGGGGAGGAAGAGGAGGAAATAATAATGGCTATTGAAATTTCTTGTTACACTTCATCCCTAAATGAATCCAAGTAGGTCTCTAATATGCTGTGATTAAAGCAACTGATTAGTTTTTACAGTGAACTACAAATATGAGCAAGTAAAACACCCCAGTCAACCAGCTGATAGTTTACTTGGTTTCATGGTTTGGAATTGCTTGACTCTTGGGAAACGACACTATTAGGAGGTGTGTGTCTTTGGAGAAAGGGAGTCACTGTGGTGGCAGGCTTTGAGGTCCTATTGTCAAGCTCTACCTAGTGTGAAGCAACCATCCTCCTTGCTGTCTGAGAAAGACAATCTCTCCTGGTTGCCTTTGGATCAAGATGTAACACTCTGGGCTCCTCCACCACATGTCTGCCAGGACACCACCATGTTTCCTGCCATGATAATAATGAACTGAACCTCTGAAACTGTAATCCAGCTCCAATTAAATGTCCTTTATAAGACTTGCATTGGTCATAGTGTTTCCTCACAGCAATGAAACCGTAACTACAATGGTTGGCATCAAGAACTACTGGCTTATTTTTTTCCCAGTGTACAGGCTAAAAAAGTCCTTATATCTTGGTGTTTTCCCAATGTCTCAGTCTCTTTTTAGTTTATGAAATAAATGTCAGTTAAGAGATGTGTAAGGTGCTAGGAATTAAATGGAGAATAAGATATGGTTCCTGCTTCAAGTCACTCAAAGAACAATGAAGGAAAACAGATAAATTAATTTGATATCCAAGCATAAAACAGCAAGAGAAACATTCCAAGTGAGGGTTACAGATCAGCTGTGAATGCGGTAGATGGGGGTGAGAAAAGTTTCTCTGAGAAGGAGTGATAAATAGTAAGCTGCAGGGGGAAGAGGCTGCTGAAGATATCACTGAGACAGACTAAGGACAGGAGAGCAAGAAGGAGGTTTTCCTAGTTGATTGGCTAAAAAAACCTAGAGAAAAGAGGGCTTTCCAGCCATGTTCAGGGTTCTGGTAGAAGTGATTGGATGGTCAGGCTGTGGTGGCACATGCTTTTAATCTCAGCACTCAAGAGGCAGAGGCAAAGAGATCTCTGAGTTTGAGCCTGCCTGGTCTACAGAGTGACTTCCAGGACAGCCAGAGCTTTGCAGAGAGACTCCGTTATGAATAAATAGAAGAGGAGGAAGAGGAGTAGGAAGAAAGTGGATGGATAGTGAAGCATCCCCAGACATCAACCATCTGTGAGAAGAAACAAGTTAATGAGGAACACTAGGGAGAAACTGTGGTCCATATTCACCAGTTCATAGTCCACCTCTGAAACAATCAGTTTCCTAGTAAGCAAATGAACACAGATATGGATTTTGGATGAAAGATCCAGACTGTTAATGTGGGTGCTTTTGATTTCCTTGCATTTGACTTTAGAGACATAGACTGTTTTTATGCTTTTCTTCAAGAATCCTTAATCCATTTTTCATGAGAAAAATTCAGTATCACATTTCATTCTGATGCACAGTGGGGCCATCTAACAAATCCTGGATTCAAGGAGTTTGGCCTATGTGCTTACCAGAATCCATTGGACATATGCTGCAACATCCAACTATGTTTTTCCTTTTAAGAATTAATAGAGAAGGGTGGGTAAATGCATGGTTGCAATCCAAGCACTTGAGAGGCAGAGGTGGTATCTTAGTTACTTTTCATACTGTGACAAAACACCACGACCAAGGTAACATTAAAAAAAAAAAACAAAACTGTGTGCGACTTACAGTTTTGGGGAGTAGAATCTATGACATCATTGCAGGCAAGAAGGCATGGTTCTGGAGCAGTAGCTGAAAACTTGCATATTGAGACGACCAGCGTCAACTGGTAATGGTGTGAACTGTTTAAATCTCAATGCTAACCCCCAGTGACACCCCTCCTCCAAGAAGGCCATTTCTCCTAATCCTTCTCAAATAGTTCCTCCAACTGGGGACCAACTATTCAAACTTTAGAACCTATGGGGACCATTCTCATTCAAACCACCACACCAGGTGATCTTGGATTTTGGGGGCAACCTGGGCCATATAGCAAATTCCAGGCCAACCTGGGCTGTTACTAGAGATGTATATTGAAGAAGGAAGATCAGGAGTTTCATTGGTTTTATAGCATGCTGGTGGGGATAGGGAGTAAAAGGAAAGAAGAAATCTTAAGAATAGGACTCATCAGGCCTGGTTCCATCTCCAGCAATAAATAAATAAATAAATAAATAAATAAATAAATAAATAGTCAATTTGTTTCAGAATCCTGCAAATGTGATCATGAATTGCTTTTCCCTAATGATAAAATACCCAAACTCTTGGTGTTTGTACCACATATTTCACATCCTGATTGTGACTAAAAATAGCTTGATATGCTGAGTGGCAAAGGAAAAGTATAAACCCATAAAATTCCCTTTGTAAAATGGGAAGCTATATAATTTGCTCGGCTAAAAGACACTGTCACCAGGCACTTCCACCTCATTGGAAATTAGTCCCAGCAGGTGAACTATTATGTTCCTACCATGGGTTGGAAGTGTTTTCAGTATGTGCTGGGAGACGCCACTTCAAAGCTTGGAATTTATGTACAGTAGCATACCTGTAAACTTTACAAACCAAATGAACACGTTTAAGACATAATTTCAAATCTGCTTCTCTGAAGGAAACGGAAGAGAAGGCATGTTTTTATTTATTTTAAGTAGGTCCTCCTCTTCTACATACATCAGTAGACTCCTCTTCCTACGACAATGTCTGGGGAACAGATGAACTGATATATTTTTAAGATCTTCATGTCCTATAAGGGATTTTGAGAAGACAGATTTCATTTTTCACTTTCTGTTGTAAAACTTAGTAAAATATAAGCAAAATTGTGTCACCAATGTTGCTATGATCATAGAATTTGTTATGTTTGCTTAATGTGATATAAATGAGTTCTAGTTTATAAGATATTTATTAAGACTAACCAGACGAGAGCTGTCTAGACAGCTTCGTGGTTTGTTTGTTCATTGTCTAAAAGGTAGCACCTACAGCTATAATTCTCAAAGCTTAATGTGTATATCCTGGAATCTTGGGAAGAGGCAGATTTCATGCATATATTAGGTGGGGGTTCTATTCCACACTCTACAATAAAATACAGAGAATAATTCTGTAAGACACTGGTGTCTGAATCTGAGGTTTCTGACAAGCTCCTGGGTAATTCTGATGCTCCCTATGTCTGATCCCCAGTGCAGACTTGCAGCAGTTGGAGCCTTAACCAAGAACAGTATTTATCCATTCAGGAACACAGACTGTCTTCCTTTAGGAAATGAATATGATTGTCCTTCTGTCTACTTAAATGCAGAGCATTCATTTTTGAGAAGGAATTAGAGGGATCACATACTGGAGATATATTTACATGCCAGGGACTGTATTGGGCACTGTAATTCCAACAAGTACTATAAAAGGTGAGTCATATGTCCCCACTTTGCTAGGGTTCTGTTGCTTTTCTTGTTGCTGTGATAAAATGCCTGTCAAAAGCCAATAAAAGGAAAGGAGAGTTTGTTTTGGGGACACGGTTTAAGGCAGAGTCCATCAGGAAAGTTAAAATGGCAGGAACATGGAGTAGCTGATGACATTGCATTCGTAGGTAGGAAATAGTCCAATGAATGGTGGAATTCAGCTCCCTTTCTCATTTTGATTCATTCTAGAACCCAAGCCTATGGCATAGTGCTGCACATGTTCAGGACCCCCTTTCCGCCGTAGTTGAGCTTTTCTGGAAGTACCCTCAAATACATACACAGGTTTGTTTTCATGCTCATTCTAAACTAGTAGTTGACAATGAAATTTAACCATCCAAGCCAGTGACTTTCAAACAAAACAAATCTAAAACAGTAAGAAAGAGGTATAGGGTAGGTCAAAGTTTTTTCTATTGGACCATCTTTGTTTGTTTATTTGTTTGGCATTGGAGGCAAAACTAAGACATCCTGTGTGCTATGCAAATATTTTATCCATGAGCTACCCCTGCACCTTACCCAGCCCCAGAAGCTCTTTATCAACTTGTCTCAAGATTTCAGTCATTTTTTCCCCAAGACAGGGTTTCTTTGTGTGGTTTTAACCGTCTTGGAACTCACTCTGTAGACTACCATCCTCAGACTCACAGGGATCCACCTGCTTCTGCTTCCTGAGTGCTAGGATTAAAGGTGTGTGCCACTACCACCTGGAAAGATTTCAGTTATTTTGTAGAGGTCAAAAGAGCCATCTAATTTATCTCTTTGTCAAAGCAATGTCTGTGATTTTCAAACAGAGAACGTAGCTCAAACTGAAAATGTTTTTACCACATTTCACACAACATAATTGAGATCCATGGCAGTCCAACTTTCTATATTATAGCTTGAAATATATTACTGTTCATTTTCTCTCCCTGAAAATGTAGCAATTTCCCTGAATATTAGCCTGGTGTCTCATCCTTAAACAGGTATTAGTTCTAAACTGTGACTCCACTTTGGCTGGCATTGGTCACTCATCCATGAGGAGGTCTCCAAACATGGCCAATCCATCAGAGGTCTGACAAAAACAAAAGCAAGCAATCAGTTTGTATTTACCATTTTACTAGCCTGTCACTAGCAAAAGGCACAAAGCACCTCCGAAACACATTCAAAGATAATGCATTTGCAATTAGTCTTCAATCCAGTATAGCCCGTATTTGATCAGGAAAAAAATATTTTAAAAAGAAAAGGTGGAGAGGAGACAGAAGACAGAAACTATGCCCAACAATTCAGAGCAACTTGGATTCTGCTGATTTGAAAAACAGATCATCTCCTATTGCTTGCAAGTACCTTATCGGAGGTCCACAGTACTACCAAAGCATGTCACCAAATGCCAGGTTCCCAGGCAATTATTGAGCACCTGATACATGTTTTGTTTGGGGACATGAAGAAGAATTAGAAAAGTATGAGCCAAGTCCTGCTCTTAAGGGATACCATAATTGGGATAATCAATACATGCTAATGAACTGGTACCCAGGGTAGTGTTATCAGAAAAATAGATCATTAGGACTATGTTCTTGGGGTTGGGGATTTAGCTCAGTGGTAGAATGCTTGCCTAGCAAGCGCAAGGACTATGTTCTTAAAGGAGAAGTAGCGCGATTCTTGTTCTTTCATTTTTCATTTCATTTTGTCATGTGATGAGTGGTTTTTCCTTACAAGGCTCATCTGACATAATGTGCGATCTACTTCAGCACAGTCCCAAAGTATCCAGGCCAACCAGTCATGGACTGGAACTCCTATAACTGTGAGCCAAAAAGCTCATTTCTATTTACAAGCTAATAGTCTTGGGTGTTTGTTACTGTAACAAAACACAGACTAATAAAAGGAGATGGACAAATTATTCCAATGAGTTATAGCACAATACGGCCCAGGTGACAAATGCCAAGCAAATGGCATTGATCAGGACAAGGAATAATCTTATCTTGTTGGATATATCACTGAAAGGTTCCAAGAGGAAATAGTATTTGAAGTGATTTCATTTTAGTTTTTCTAACTTCATATGTGTGTACACTATTGACATCATTTCCCCTCTCCTTCCTCCAACTCTTCCCATGTTTTGCACATTCCCTCTCAAATTCATGAACTCCTTGTCTCTATTTATTATTTCTATACCCCCACACACTGTCTCTCACACACAAATACTCTCTCTCTCTCTCTCTCTCCCTCCCCCCTCCCTCCTTTCCTTTCTCTGTTCCTTTCTCTCTCTCTCTCCCTTTCTCTGTTCCTTTCCCTTTCTCCTTCCCGTTCTCTGTCTCTATCTCTGTCTCCCTCTCCCCTTCTCCCCCTCCCTCTCCCCTTCCCTCTACCCCTCTCTCTGTCTGTCTCTGTCTCTGTCTGTCTCTGTCTCTGTCTGTCTCTGTCTCTGTCTGTCTCTGTCTCTGTCTGTCTCTGTCTCTGTCTGTCTCTGTCTCTGTCTGTCTCTGTCTCTGACACACACACACACACACACACACACACACACACACACACACACAAGTAAATGCAGCCTGGTAAATCTATTTAGTGTTTTAGCTGCACTGGTCTGTGGGTATAGGATAGACATTTAGGATGCTGCTAGGAATTATGCTGGCTTAGCAAAGCAGCAGTAGTACTGTCTCCTCTAGGCTCTGCAGTCTTACAAATAGAATAGGTAGAATTTCTGTACATGACCCCAAGAAGCTGACTGTATACAGAGAAAAGTAGCATAAGCAAAACAAAGCATGGAAAGCGTACAGTCTATTCAGGGGACTCTCAGTTAATTACACTGGAGGACATGGTTTCTACACAAACTGATAGTTGCATGACACATATATGTGGCCAGGCATGTCATTAGAATTCAAATCAAAAGACTCTAAGCTGGAGTGATGGCTCAATGGTTAAGAGCACTGACTTTTCTTCCAGAGGTCCTGAATTCAATTCCCAGCAACCACATGTGGCTCACAACCGTCTGTATGGGATCCAGTGCCCTCTTCTGGTGTGTCTGAAGACAGCTATATTGCACTCATATACATAAAATAAATAAACAAATAAATAAATAATTTTTTAAAAAGCGAGAAAAATGGCCTGATAGTCCATTTCTGGCAAAAGACTCAAATAACCATATGACTGGGAAGACCCTTATTGCTAAAAAGCGATGTAATTATTTTTTGGAAGTCTAAATGACGCAAAAAATACCACTAAAATATCATGTAGCTTTACTATAAAGCGAAAAAGCTATATACCCAGCCATGTCTCACTTGTGCTCCTTTGGTTTTCCTCTCTCAGTCTCTCCCCATCTCAGTCTTTCTCTCTGTGTGTCTCTGTGTGTCTTTCTGTCTCTCTCTCTCTCTCTCTCTCTCTCTCTCTCTCTCTCTCTCTCTCTCTCTCTCTCTCACACACACACACACACACACACACACACACACGCGCACATAAATATTCCTGTATCACAGATCACTCTTACCTTTCTCAATCAACCTACGTTCCATGTAGCCAGTGATCAATGTACTTAAAACTACATATTAGAGTATTGGAGTCACTTGTGCACTCTTCCGATGGCATTTTAGCCTACACTCAAAATATAATCCTCAACCCTTGATATAGCCTATATAAGCCCTTTGTATTGTAGCCCTTGTTACCCATCCAAGCCTACATTTTGCCTTTTGAGATGGTGTCTCACACATTCCAGGGGAGACTCAGAAACACTACAGAACCAAGGATGCTCTTGAATTACTGATCCTTCTGCCTTCACCATCCAATGATTGGAATTACTGGCCCATGCCACCAACATTTCAACAACTCTCTCCTTTCCCTACTCATCTGTCAGTTATGGGTGCCTGTGCCTCACCCATCCTTCCATGCTTCTGCCTGAAGAAATTAGTTGTTTGCTAAGCCTGAATTACAACCCCCAACCTCGTGTAGCCCACCCATACCCTATCTGATTGCTAATTCTGTCTCACTTTTCCCCTCACCTTGTGACTGACCTGTGTTCTTATGCAGGTACTATAAAAATTTTTATTTTAACAAGTGGGGCACATTTTCCCCAGCAATCTTATATAGACCCTTAATGTATAAAATAGATCAAAGTGGAGGTACTTTGGTTGAAATTGGGGTAGGTGTCCCTTCTGTCTGACCTTCTTTCTCTGCACATCTTCTGAAGGAGTTCCAGAAAACCCAATTTTCAGGTGCCATTCTAGTAATGGATGGTGGCTTGGTGACTCATGCCTGTAGTCTTAGCCCTGGGGAGCCTAAGACAGGAGTTTTGCTTGAATTCTAGGCCACCTGGGTCACAGTGAGTTCTGGTACAATGTAAGATCCTATGTTGAAAAGAAAAAAGAAAGATACAGAAAAAGGAAAGGAAAAACTATTTTAGCTAACTTGACACATTCTTTGTCTTCCGGTGTCCTGGTAGCTCATATACACCACCTTAGATTTCCTTCGACTTAATTCAAGTTAAAATCCTAACTAGATTCAAGGCCTAATCAAATATTACCCTTCCCATTAATTTTCCCTTGGTCTCAGCAGATAGGATTTTTTTTTACTGTGAACATTGTGTAAGTCTCTTTATTTATTTGCTTATTTAGTTGCTAATTTACTCATTCATTCAATCATTTGGTGTTTTCAAAACCAGGTTTTTCTGCATAGCCCTGGCTGCCCTGGAATTTACTCTGTAGACCAGACTGGCCTGGATTGTAGAGATTCACCTGCCTCTGCCTCCCAAATGCTGGGATTAAAGTTAATTTTTTTTATGGAACTTACTTCTTTGTTTTCTGTATTAGGAAAATCATTTATGGTTGTTGCTATTATTATTTGTGGTGGTGTTCTTGAGGTCTGGGCTTGTTGGTAGCCCTGCCTATCCTGGAATTCACTCCCTAAATCAGGTTGGCCTCAAAATCATAATCCTCCTACCTCAGTCTGCCAAGTATGAAAATTAGAGTAAGGCACAAATAGTTCTGGCTTGGGGGAGGGCATTTTATAAACTAGTGTTTGTTGAAGGCTGAAAATTCCTTAAAGAAATAGGTGACTGGACAGTGCTTGATTCCTAGGTGCGGCTGCAGCACTGCAAGCTGTGTGTGCTACCTAGTAGGTGCTCAGTGCCCCTATACTTGTTGGATCCATGGGTGAGTTTCCTGTATTACATGAAACTGAACGAATTTTATAGTTGAGCTTATTTAGCATCGTCTTTCTTTCTTCCTTAATTTCTTTTTTTCTTGTCATAAAAACAGACAATGCATCCTGTCCCCTGTGGTTCCTGAAGACTTCAGTAAGCTGCCAAATAGCATTATTGAATTTATGATTGCATTAATGAAAAGCTTGTAGCAAAATTATCCTAGTGAGGAAATGATCCTTTCGGGGACTTCAATTTCAACTGGTGAGACAACATTAGTTTTAAATGAAAGAAAACCTCTCATTGTGCAGACTTAGCACAGCTGATAATCATGCCAGAAGGACTTTGTCCCAGGGTGCCCCACAGTAGGTGCTAATAAAAAGACACTCTTCCTAGCAAACTGAAGAAAGGGAAAGCATGTCATGCGACTTTAGAAAAACTGGTCCTCTTCTAGAGGCCTCCATTTCTCAGGTTCTCGGTTTATTAGAGCATTTTCATTGCAATACTCTGCAAGTCTCCCTCTAGACTATATCACCTATGATTTTTCTCACATTGTAAGCAAGACACTTATTTCTACTGGACAGGGTCCCAGCCTGCTACTCCTCTCTAGCACCTGGCATTAAGTCACAATTTTCCTAGGAGGGCAGCCCTCCAGAAAGCCTGCTGGGTAGAAGGGCTATAGCTAGTTCAGAGCTTGTCATTTGCCAATGACCCATTGGATACATTTCCATGGTGGAGTAAACTCCCTACTGGAGATTTGTCCAGCAAACAAAACCCAAGTTGTCAATCAATTCTATTGGACAAATCATCACTCTTGCCTGGAAACATTGACGTGTTTAAAGAGGAGTGAAACTACCAGTCACAGTCTATACATGATTGTTTACTTGCAACCTACCCCATAGAAGTGGCTAATCCCATGACAATTGCACCTCTCCTCCAATTGTGTAGTGTGTCTTGGTGGAGCAGCTGTCAGCCAATTCTAAGTAGCAATAACTACACCCTCACCTTTTCCTGACATGGATGGAAGGAATCCTTTTGGGAGCCCCTTTCCTGAAAGCACTACAGTGAGTTAGTAATTGTTAATTAGCAATTTGAAGGTATTCCACCACTGTTGCTGGAAGAATTAAGAACGCTCCTATTCAAACAGGAAAGCAGAAATGAGGCTGCTCCAGAGATGGGTTTGAAATAGGGCTTCATCAATAATTAGCCGTGTGCACCTGGCGCAATGGTTTATGTGTTAGCACTTGTTCATTCAGAGGACCTGGGTTTGATTCTTAGCACTCACATGGTGGCTCACAACCATTTTTAATTCCAGTTCCAGGGTATTAGACACCTTCTCTGACCTGTACAAGCACTTGACAGGCACGTGGTGCACAGACATACAAGCAGGCAAAATACTCATATACATAAAAAATAAGTCTAAAATGTGTTTTAAATAGTTATCTGGATAAATCAGGTCAAAGTAACCATTGTGAAATGTTGTGAGTGATAATAGTATCCACCATAAAGAGTTGATACTTGCAGTGAAAAGCTTAGAGAAGTACCTTACATAAAAGAAATCTTTACTTGTCTGGCATGTATAAGGCTCTGAATTCAATCCTCAGCACCAAAAATAAGTAAATGAATGGTGTTTGTTTACCTCCCAAAACTCAACAGTAAGACTCTATAGTACAAGACATCACATATGTGAGTTAAGGGACATGGAGATCTCAAGCTGATACTCACTGGAAGCCTCATTCCAAGTGCTTAGCTTTCAGAACACTAGAAGACACTAGACACACTACCAAAGAAGAAAAGTAATTGTCAGTCTTATTTACCTGTGAACCCTGTGAGTCACAATAACATCTGGCCTTGTAAGACACACCCACTGGTGCAATAGTGGTATGAACACCGTAGGAGTAAACAGCCATTATCTGATTGGATTTGAGGCCCGATCCACAAGATGAAACTCATATACACAACACCGTTGTCAGACCAAGAAGCTGAGGCTATATAGGTGACAAATCTTAAGGAAGAATCAATATTATTATTCTGCTAAACTGACATATATTAAACCAACTACTAATGACTGATGATTATACCCACTGATCATGCACCTTCCAATCCTCGTCAGAGAAGCTTCTATTTGCATTTGATGATGATTAATACAGAGGTCTACAAGTGGCCAAAGAGCACAGAATAAGAGACTGTGGACTGCCTATATCACACTCCTTCCTTCCAAGGTGGGGAGATCTTTGCAGAAGAGGGACTAGAAAGACTGTAAGAAAAGACAAGTGTGGGGACATGAGGCCCCAACCCAGTGGAAGAGCTATTGGCAATTGAAAGCTTCTGGGAAAGAGGGAGTCAGTCTTCTTTAAAAGTGTGATGCTTCATAAGTAAACAAAGTACACTGGAAGACCACACGCACAATCAAGAATATTCAGGCCATACAAACAATACTTGATTGGTTGAAAATGATAAAGATTTGGTTATGTAGGGAAGGCATTTAGGTCTTGGAAGAGCCATGGGGAATGTGAAAATTATCAAAGCATATTTATGAAATATGCTCAAAGAACTAATAATTATTCAAAAATAAACAAGTAAATAAATAAAACATAAATATCTAACAAATATTAGTTATTGTCATTATTACTGCTAGTAATGCTTCCTGGGTATACTTAGGCTTCACTAATTCTAATCAAGATGCTACTGAGTAATAGCTAAAAATTAGACACCTATTAAAATCATCAAGATATTTCAATTATATTTATTTTGAGTTTAATATGAATATAATGCTATATGTAGTTTTAACTTAACTTCCAAAATAATCCTATGCAATACACTTTATCGTTACTACTTATTATCACTGTATTACAGAAATAAAGGTTATAAAGTCACACAGTTCTTACATGGCAAAATTGGGGCATGATCCCAAGCCTTGTGGCTCTAAAGCCGGCCTGTTGAAGTCTACTGCTCCACTGCTTTCACAGAATTAACTGTGGAGTATGTGACTAGAAATGCAGTTTCATCACGTCAAACTTGGTTTTTGTGATCCTTCCAATCACTTACTCTCCTATAACAAATGGCCAATAGTTAGTTATAATTAGCACATTATGCATGAGAAATAGTTTGAGGCAAATTGGTGCCATGAGAGGAAGAAATTGACAAGCAATGTACGTTTTCCTTAAGGATAAAACATCTTTTCGTGTATGTGTATGTGTGTGTGTGTATTTGTATGTGTGTGTATGCATGTGTGTATTTGTGTTTGTGTGTGTGTGCGTGTGCATGTGTTCAAGTTTGGGATGAAACAAAAGGCTTCTCACAAGTGAAGCAATGATCTGTCACTGTAGCACACCCATGCCCCTTTCCTTCTGCTTTAATTCAATGTGATTTGCCTTCCTCTCACTATTGTTTGAGGTAGACTTTAGCTCGAGATATACAATATTAATGTTTTTATGAAAAATGATTCTTATCTCATGCTTAAGATTTGCTCATGAACATGTTTTCAAAATGTTGTGACATCATTTCGATATCTTTTTGATCCACCTCCCCTCAAAAGCAATTTCAAATGTCTGCTCAGTTCTTTTGGAGGGAGAGAAATCCAAGAAGCTACATTATTATTCATGGTGTGATTACAACATGCTAGATGCCTAACATTATATGGGGGAGTGTGTAACACAATAGACAGTGGACAATGCTGTACGGCGTTGGTTTGCCTGGCTAACAGGGGTGTGTTCGTGTGTTGTGAGTTTTCTTTGTCATTTTTTAAAAAAGACTTATTTATTTATTATATTTAAGTACATTGTAACTGACTTCAGACACACCAGAAGAGGGCATCAGAGGCATCAGATATCATTAGAAATGGTTGTGAGCTTTAGTCATAAGGGAAATGCAAATCAAAACAACCCTGAGATTTCACCTCACACCAATGAGAATGGCTAAGATCAAAAACTCAGGTGACAGCAAATGCTGGCGAGGATGTGGAGAAAGAGGAACACTCCTCCATTGTTGGTGGGATTGCAGACTGGTACAACCATTCTGGAAATCAGTCTGGAGGTTCCTCAGAAAATTGGACACTGTACTGCCTGAGGATCCAGCTATACCTCTCTTGGGCATATACCCAAAAGATGCCCCAACATATAAAAAAGACACATGCTCCACTATGTTCATCGCAGCCTTATTTATAATAGCCAGAAGCTGGAAAGAACCCAGATGCCCTTCAACAGAGGAATGGATACAGAAAATGTGGTACATCTACACAATGGTATATTACTCAGCTATCAAAAACAATGCCTTTATGAAATTCATAGACAAATGGTTGGAACTGGAAAATATCATCCTGAGTGTGGTAACCCAATCACAGAAAAACACACATGGTATGCACTCATTGATAAGTGGCTATTAGCCCAAATGCTTGAATTACCCTAAATGCATAGAACACATGAAACTCAAGACGGATGATCAAAATGTGAATTCTTCACTCCTTCTTTAAAAGGGGAACAAGAATACCCTTGGCAGGGAATAGAGAGGCAAAGATTAAAACAGAGACAGAAGGAACACCCATTCAGAGCCTGCCCCACATGTGGCCCATGCATATATAGCCATCCAATTAGACAAGATGGATGAAGCAAAGAAATGCAGGCAGACAGGAGCCGGATGTAGATCTCTCCTGAGAGACACAGCAAGAATACAACAAATAGGGGATGGGGATTTAGCTCAGTGGTAGAGCACTTGCCTAGGAAGCACAAGGCCCTGGGTTCGGTCCCCAGCTCCGAAAAAAAAAAAAAAAAAAAAAAATCCCTTGTCCCTACCCCCAAAAAAAAAAAAACAAACAAACAAACAAAAAAAAAAAAATACAGCAAATACAGAGGCGAATGCCAGCAGCAAAACACTGAACTGAGAACAGGACCCCCGTTGAAGGAATCAGAGAAAGAACTGGAAGAGCTTGAAGGGGCTTGAGACCCCATATGAACAGCAATGCCAAGCAACCAGAGCTTCCAGGGACTAAGCCACTACCTAAAGACTATACATGGACTGACCCTGGACTCTGACCTCATAGGTAGCAATGAATATCCTAGTAAGAGCACCAGTGGAAGGGGAAGCCCTGGGTCCTGCCAAGACTGAACCCCCAGTGAACGTGATTGTTGGGGGGAGGGTGGCAATGGGGGAGGATGGGGAGGGGAACACCCATAAAGAAGGGGAGGGGGAGGGGTTAGGGGGATGTTGGCCCGGAACCTGGGAAAGGGAATAACACTCGAAATGTAAATAAGAAATACTCAAGTGAAGAAAAAAAGAAAAAGAAATGGTTGTGAGCCACCATGTGGCTGCTGAGATTTGAACTCAGCACCTCTGGAAAAGCAGTCAGTGCTCTAAACCACTGAGCCCTCTCTCTCCCCTCTCTCTGCATGTGTGTGTGTTTGTGTGTATGTGTGCATGTACATATCATGACATGTGTTATAACATGTTATCATCTGCATTTTGTAGTTTTTTAAAGTAGGAGTTTGAAGATTTAGAGAATAATAAGCAAGGTCTTTGCCATGCATACCATGATTTTGAGGTCCTGCATCTGGTCTTCCTCTAACAGAGGAAGAGGAGACTCTGAAGAACCAAGAAATAACGTCCACCCAGAACATGAGTCCTCGTCACCCAGCTCCTAGTGCAATCAGAATAGAGATGATTGAGTTTATTGTTTTTCTTTCAGTGAATTCAAATCCTCTTCAAGGACCTTATTGTCACCCCTTTTGATTTCATCTTCTCAAAAGCAAACAGTGATGCTGCTAGTGAAAGCACCCCTCGGTCTGACCTGTGGTCTAAGGGGGCTACTTGTGCAGTTTTGATAAATTTTCTATATGATAGCTGAGACAGCTACTTGACTGTGCATGAACCCTACTGTAGTAAAGAATAAAACCAAGGATAAGAAAAGGAAAGGCCAAAGATTCAGGTCCTCTTCCCATAGAGCCTAGTTCCATCCAAGAATTTCAAAGAGTATAAAAATTGCAATTCCCATTTGACTTTTCAATTTATTGTGAATATATAGTTACTAAGTTAGGAGGGGACCTACTTTATTGACCAAAATGTCAGTTTTTCTAGGCAAAGCCTTTCCAAGACATACAAATTTTACACCATCAAAGAAAGGCTTCAGCAGAAAATAGATGAACTTGCCAACTAGAATAAAGGCAATCAGTCAAAAAGCACAGCCGTCCTTCTTCCCCTGCTTTTCCATGGGCTTTATTTAGGCTGTGAGCAAAAGGTGAGGCCCAGATTTAGAGTGGCTCTCCCCATCTCGAAATGATCCAATTAAGAAAAGAAAGCACAGGCATGCCTGGCTGTGTTCGTTTTATTTGATTGCAAATGTAGTCAAGTTGACAAGCAAGATTACCTACCATGTTTGCCTTCCCAAGTCACCTAACACAATTTCTTCTTTGGGGGAGCAGTTCTAATCCTCGTCCCAGTTATTCCTTTCAAAGTACACCAAGCAGATTGGTTTGTCCTTCTCTCTTTCTCTCATGCCACTTTTTCTCCCAACCTCTGTGGCCATGTCTGTCTGTGTCTACCTTCTCCAGGTGATTTTGACTGAAGAACAAGGCTCATGCAGCTGCCGGCCTCCCAGTGTCCTGCCCAAACCCCATCGCTAGAAAGTCTTGTTAAGAATTTTCTATGAGGAGAGAGAACTGGGAGGTGACTTTTTTCTTTTGTCCTTATTGTCATTGTTCTTTAATGGGAATTTTCCAACCCATGCAAAGTAGAGAACAGTATACAATAAGTTTCCAAAAGCATCTGTCCTGGAGGCAGCAGCAACAAGCCATAGCAATCTTGTTTCATGTATATCAGCAGCTCAACCAGAGATCCTGTACATCAGATATTTACTTCGTGATTCATAACAGTAGCAAAATTACAGTTAGGAAGTAGCAACAAAAATAATGTTATGGTTGGGGTCACCACAACATGAGGAACTGTACTAAAGGATCACAGTGTTCGGAAGGTTGAGAACCACTGCTCTATATATTCTGTCACTCTCCTGGACTCAAGCCCCAAGCACCATACCATTTTGACTCAGATTATTGAAGTATGAGAGACAAGAGTTTGTGGATTATGAAGCTGATGCTCTCAAGCCCAGCTGAGCTACTGCTCGAAAGTGACAAGGCCTGAGCAGAATTAATTCTGGCAGCTGCAAAGGCTTGCGGGACAGGGGCTCATGCAAGCTGGTAGCCTGTATGTGAGCAGGGAAGGCAGTCTCTCTCCTTCCCACTGTGATCCCCAGTGGCAAGGAGCTGGGGCAGTGTGGGGCCCATGGCTGTGGTTTCTCACTAAGCTGGTCATCTTTCTTTGCTCACTTCAAACCCTGTACTTAGTGGTTTTAGACACCTTTGTGCACATCCATACTGACTTGTCTTAATTCTGTCAAAGCCTTCTCCCTCTCCCCTGGAGCTGTCTGGGAATTCTGGTTCATTGTTGCTGGTCGTTTTTTACTTCCTTTGTGCTTAACTTGTTGAAATACGAAAGGGGTTGGACAGTGTCAGACAATATGGCCCCCGTCACGCTGCATTTTACATTGAAATCATCTTTAAGGGCTTTGCTCCTTGACACAGATGGTCTCCATATCCTAGGAGATGGTCTTTTGGCACGAAAATGAAAAAGCTGTGCCCCCTGGGAATCAAGAAACTTGGCGAGTTTATTCTGGCTCAAGTCAAACGGACACATCATTGTCCTAGGCCCCGGCTTCTTCATTTTCCCTCCTACAGCAAGCATTTTTGACTCTCCTTGTTAAATACGGGTATGAGTGTAAGTTCTTATTTCTTAATAGCCTTTATTCATGCTAAAGCCCCTCCCTTGTCCTAGGAGAGACAATGGCCTTTACCTTCAAAGCTCCCCCACTCAGAGTCACCTTGCCTCAATGCCCTCCCAGTTTCCCCAAGACCTTCTATGTGGAAGCATCCATCTTCTCACAGGCTGCTGCAAATTGCTGCATTCACCCACAATACTCCACGGCTGCCACCTCTTGGAAGCCTCAATTTCTGTTTGTTATTCCCCTGTAAGGTAAGGCTGGGATCACCTTCTTCTTTAGTGACTTAGGGGCCATTTCAGCAATCCATACCTCTGCACGGCAGGGAACATAAACAAATGTACTGTTACCCTGCCAGTATCTTTTTCTGACTTGCTTTATACTTTGATGGTTCTGGTTCTGCTTAAGTAGCCCATCACTGTGTTCATTTAATTTCCTTTTATTAAAGTCCCAGTAACTCTTGATTTTATATCTCCCCTATGAATTTTTCCACCCACCGGGCAAGACTGATTTGACATCAGACATTTGATTTTCCTGGAAAATACTCCTTTTCCATCTAATACATGCATTTCATATTTGGCCTTCATAACATACATTAAATCTTAACCTATTCCATAATTGCAGAGTTAAATGTGTAACTGTTATTCTCTTCTTTCCCAGTGTTAAGAATAAATTAAAAAAAAAGATCCAGGATGATTAGGGTAGCAACTCAAAGAAAACCATCCTACCTTTCTGCACTGATCTCTGTTCTTCCATGCATGGGGACATAGCTTAGTAGTAGTAAAGTACTTAGGTGCCCAAGACTCTAAATTCTAGCCCCATCAACACAAAATAAGCACCCCTACCATATCATTGTTAGAAAAGAACTACAGGAACCATGCCCACCAATAACGAGATGACTAAACAAATTATAGACTATTTGCCCAATGAAAACTTCCTAGCAATAGTTAGGACTGCGTGAAAGCTACATGCTACACAGTACTTATCTCAAAAACCTAATAATGGGCTGGAGAGATGCCACAGTTGCTAAGATGCTTGCTTCATTGCTTCATTTAGTATAAGGGCCTTAGTTCAGACCCCAGGCTTGGCACCATGTGTCTGAGGATGGAGAAGGCAGAGGCAGGCAGATTCTAGGAATGTGGAACAGCATAGATTTTCACCAACTGATTAAAGGATAGTGAAACTTGGATCTATATACACAATGGAATTTTATGCGGCTACAAAGGAAAACAAAATCATGAAAAATTGTTCATAAGTGGATAGAACTAGAAAATGTCGTGCCAACTGAAGTAGTCCAGACCCAAAAAGGCAAATGTCACATGTTTAGTCTCATATGTGAATCCTAGCTTCAAATCCTTAGAAATGGATGATTAGCTTGGAGCATCTGTAGGAGCCAGAAAAACTTGAAAGGGACCAATGACATAGCAAGAGATTTTTATGTGTCATTATTGATCTTATATGGAGGTCAATAGCCTTCTTGGCACTTTATGCTATCAAATAAAGAGTCCAGTTTAAGTGTGAGATAGCATCCTTTGAGTTGTTTGTCCAGAGTGATGGTGCCATAAGCCTCTTTAAAAAGGGAATATTGTAACCTTATCTGTTTACTTTCTGTTGCTGTAATAAAACAGCATGACCAGAAACAACTAGGGGAGGAAAGGGTTATTGTAGCTTACAGCTTACAGTCTACTATAAAGGGAAGTAAGGGCAGGAACTCAAGACTGGAACCAGAGGCAGGAACTAACTAGTGTAAAAGGCATGGAGGATGCTGCTTGCTGGCTTATTCCTCCTGGCTCACTTATCCTGCTTTTTTTTTTTTTCCTTTTCTTTTTTCAGAGCTGGGGACCCTAGACAGGGCCCTTGCACTTGCTGGCAAGCCTATACCACTGAGCTAAATTCCCAACCCTCCTGCTTTCTTGACAACTCAGAACCACCTGCCCAGGTGCAGTACTGGCCACAGTGAGCCTGGCCCTCCCCATGCAAATCATCCTTGCCTACAGGCCTATTTTTATGGAGGCATTTTCTCAGTTGAGACTCCTCCTTCCTCAATAACCCTAGCTTGTATTAAGTTGATTTACAAAAAAATTAACACCACTGTCTTAGTTACAGTTTCCATTCTGTGAAGAGACACCATGGCTAAAGCAAGTGTTACAAAGGAAACATTTAATTGAGGCTGGCTTACATTTTCAGACGTTTAGTCCATTATCATGATTGGAAGCATGGCAGCGTCCAGGCAGATGTGTGTTGGAGGAGCTGAAGAGTTCTATATCTTGCTCTGAAAACAGCCAGGAAGAGTGTTTCTTCCACCCTGAGCAGAGCTTAAGCATAGGACCTCAAAGCCCACCCCACAGCAGCTCACCTACTCCAACAGGACCACACCTACCCCAACAAGGCCACACCTACTCCAATAGTGCCACTTCCCATGGACACGTATAATCAAACCACCACAACCACAGTTCTTGGTTACCCATCAGAACATGATGGTAAATCCTGTTGCTGAACACACCACACACACGGAGTCAGGACATGGAGAAATCAAATTGGAACTGAATTGGATATTCAGCCCTAAATTGGACAGCTATGCCACATCCACTCCCCCACAGGCTTCAGAGAACATTGCAGAACATCGGACAGAAAGGTCTTAAGATCTAGAGGTTGGGAAGGACTGATACAAAACACTCTACTCTGGCCATGGCAAGGCTATTACACCCAGGAATTCACAGTGAGTGTGGTTTCCTACACAAGATCAAGCTGGTCGAAATTCTAGCACAGATGGAGGAGAGCTCATTAAGTCCCACTCTTAACTGAAAAGCTTTGACTGTTGAAAGCTGCAGGAGTAAGAGCATCCCATTCATTTGGAGAGTGGCCCCTAGTAGTTTGCCCATGCTCCAGTGGATGGTTCTATACTCAGCTATGACAGGTACCAAATGGTCTTAGTGGGTTATGAAAAGAAGACATAAATTTGGGAGGGTCTATGGCATGGGGGGTGGTCTGAGAGGAGTTGGAGGGCTAGAAATGAACATGATAAAAATATGTGTACACATATGAAATTCCCCAAGTAATCATACATAAGATATTTTTTGAAGCAAGAGGGTGTTCTATGAAACTCTACCCTCCTAGTATTGTTTGGGAAGTGTTTTAGTTCCCTGGTTATATGTGGGGAAAAACGTGCTCCAACAGTTAGTTGCTTCCAATCACCATCACTGGATTCATTTGATGCTTTTCACTAGAGCTGGGCTTCATCTGGGTTGGCCTTCTTCTCTAGGTCTGGTGAGTGGTCCTCTGTGCAGCTGCACAATGGGAGTTAGAGCAGGTAGCACCAGGTGTTGCTTACATGTTGACACAACTACAGTCTCCTTCTCTCTCAAGTTGTCTCAGGTGTTCTCCTCATCCATGTAGACTGATTTTGTCCTGAAACGTGTCCCATATGAAGGCTTAAAACTCCAAGAGCACTAAAACAGAAATCCAGCCATTGTCTGGACCCATCACAAAGGTGTCTTTCTATTCTATCTCCGCACCACCTCAAACAGAGGTACTCTTCTATTATTGCTCTACTCACTCTAAACAGAAGTGCCCTACTTTTAGAGTTCCCTCCAACCAAGCCCACACCCAAAACAGAAGTGCCCCTCTGTTGTAGTTTCCTGACACCCAACAGAGGTGTCTTTCTATTCTAGCCCCACCACCACCACAAACACAGGTTCTTTCTATTTGCGTTTCCCTGACCCCAAACAGAGGTGGCCTTCTTTTCTAGTCTCCCCACTGCAAACAGAGGTACCCTTCTATTCTAGTCCCCAGTCCGAAGCAGAGGTGGCCTTCTTTTATAGCCTCCTCAGTCGAAAACAGAGGTGTTCTTCTATTGCACTCCGCTGTGTCACTGAAGACTGTACTTAGCAGAGGTTTCAGACACCGCACACAGTCCACACCGCCCCAGGAACTCTCATCTCTCCACACCAAGGCTCATTTATAAACCTCTCTTGATGGAGCTCTTTCATTCTCACAGACATGTATCATATTCTACTGAGTATGAGGCACTATGCTGCTTTCTGGGAACTTCTAAATAAATCACAATTATTTGGGTTCTTGAAAAGTTAACAGTGCATCCACCGAGGATGTTAGAATCTATGTTTCTAGATATTAAACAAATGAGTTCAGAGTGATATCAAGGCTTGGTAGTTATGCAAGAGCCATTTGGTCTAACAGATACTTGGTCAAAAAGAGGTGACTGGTTACCTTAACAAGGTATAGTTCTTGTAAGAATTGAAAGTCGTTACCACTATGTGGCCTTAGGTTGTGATGGCTAATCTTGCCAACCTGATAGGATTTAGTATTACCATGGAAATAAACTTCTAAGCATGTTTGTGAGAGAATTTTTAGATTAGGTTAATTGAAGACAAAAGAGCCACCCAATGTAGGTAGCCTCATCCAATCGACTAGGGATTACGGTTGAATAAATAAAGAGAACATGAGCTAGGGAGTAGCACTCATCAATCCCCAGACTGCAAATGAAATGGGACCCACTGTCCCATGCTCCTTCCTCTTCACTACCCTGCCATGATGGACTGTACCTTGGAGCTGCAAAGCCTAAACTAAACTGTCCCTTCCTTAAACTGCTTTCTAGGGCATCTTGTCACAGCAGCATGAAAAGTAACTAAGAAACTTTTGTAGATACAGTTTCGATATTTATACTTAAGTAGTTATGGATTAATGTTTATTTTTATGTGTAAGACCTATGTCCCGTAAGACCTACAACTACTTGCCCTCCTGTCCATAGTAATCACCAAACAGACATTCACTTACTTTTTGAGCAAGGATTCTTTAATGGTTGTTAGATTTTGCAAATACACTGGAGAACCTTGCAATGTTGCCAGCGTCTGAGATCATTCTGCAGACTACTTTGCAGCTGGACCTGTGGAGGCAGAATCTTTCAGTTCATCTTTATTGTTTACTGTGACCCCTGCATTGCCTTCCAAACAAAGTCGCACCCTTCAAGATGACTCTGAATTGGCACTGCTGTGTGCATGTTTGTTTTGGTGTTGTTGTTGTTTTGTTTTGTTTTGTTTTGTTGTTGTTTTTCTTACCTTGACTTTCTTCACTGTGGCTGTCACCCACACCAGGAGCAGGAAGTCTGTTTAGTTGTCCCTTCATTCCCTTCGAAGACATGATGCACAAACTTTTAGCTCCTATATTTGTTAGCATGGCTGATCATAGACCCGACCAAAAGACCTAGGGAAATCTGGAATTTTACTCAAGAACATGTGCTGAGTCCTTGCTTGAGTACCCTGAAAGTAAAGACAGTCCCCCTTTTGATTTTTGATAGTCCTGGGGTTGAACCCAGGGCCTTGAACATGTTAGGTAAGCACTCTATCATTGTGCTACTTCATTTCCCACATCCCTTTTTAGTTCAATTACTCTGTAATTGTTGAATGTCTAGGAAATGCTACTTCAATACACAGAACACATATACATATAACACTTCTTTAAAAAAGTAATGTCCAGGAGAGCCAGATGTGGTGGCTCACACCTATGTTGTCAGTACTCAGGAGGCTAAGGCAAGAGGATTTCCATGAGATATTATGAAAAAAAACCCTATTATGTTTGTAATCCCAGCCACAACTCACAAAGATAGTCATTCTTCTCTGTATGGCCACTATTGAATTAACTTTCTTTTTTTTTAAAAAGATTTATTTATTATATATAAGTACACTGTAGCTGTCTTCAGAAACACCAGAAGAGGGCATCAGATCTCATAACAGATGGTTGTGAGCCACCATGTGGTGGCTGGGATTTGAACTCAGGACCTCTGGAAGAGCAGTCAGTTCTCTTAACTGTTGAGTCATCTCTCTAGCCCTTGAATTAATTTTCTATTCGAGATAAATAGTTCCATGATGGTCAAGGCATGGAGCTAAGTAGGGGATCATTGGCTAGCATGTGCAAGACATTGTATTCATTCCCAGAAATGCACACACACACACACACACACACACACAGACAGACACACACACACACACACACACACACACACAAGCTAAATTCTTATACAAATTCTTATACAAAAAATCTTACAAAATAACTAACTAGAGCTAACTAGTCTTTTCCAGCCAGTGTCATGGAGTATCTCTATGAACTACACCAAGTTTTCTCATGGGACCTAAGGTGACTTCTTTCACTGCAGTTAGATCTGACTATTTATTTAATCATAGCACAGGGGAATCAAACCTATGGCCTCAAATGCTGAGCTCATACTCTACCACTGAGCTCCAAGCATAACCCCTAAGGCTTCAGATTAAATGAAATCTTCCAAAATCTGCTATGTGAAACTAGGACCAGACTGTTATTATCTCTCACATAAACAGGAGCTGGAATACACCTATCTTTTTTTTCAGAGACATGATTTTTGTAATGGCCTATATGGCTTGTCTGACATCATTACATCCCTTTGTCTGGTTTTAATCTGTAGTTTGGACACTGGATAGTCTTAAGCTATTTTCTGCCTTTAAAGTGACATGAGCTTGGTTAATGGAAGGAAGAAGACGAACCCCTGAGGCTCCTTAACTAAAAGCATTACTTATAGGGGAAATCAGTCTTCTATTTGGGTTGGAGAAAATCAGCAGAAGAGAGGTGCTGAGCAGCTAGGAAATGGAAAGGAAGCTGAAGAAAGGAAAATGGGAAAAGAATGAGTCAAAGCCATCTCCATGGTCTTCGCCATTCTTCTTCACAATGGGATCCTTTCTTTTCTCCAAGCTCCTTCTCTCATACACCCAGCCTGAGAGCCTAAAATTGCAGGCAGAAGAGTAGTGGTACCATTAACAGCTAAAGGAGAAAAAAATGCCCGTGCCTGCCCCAGATTAGCCAGGCACTATGTCTGTCAGCATAAAACTTGGAAAATTAGGGCACACATGGAGCAAAAAACAAAAAAGAAAAGCTTTACTTAAAAAGTATTGATAAGGAAGGAGAGCCAATTACAATTTACTTACTTTGTAAGTGTGTTTTAGTCATTCCATTTCCCTGTCTTGTCCTCACACATGGATTTGTGCTATACTATTACTATTTCTGTTACAATCCTCGAATGAAATTCAGAAAACAGTATTCAATCTTAACTCTCCTGAATAGTTTCCTTCTTGTTTAATTCAACCAGATTCAGGATTCATTAATTGCCTGTCATGTTTTGATATGGGGATCAGGAATTGATCAATAGCTGGCAAAATTTAATAAAGGGAACTCATTTCTGGAGAAATGAGTTCGTTGCCATGCCAACTATCGATCTTCACTGATGGAAGCTCTGCAGCCCATTGCAAAATGGGGCCTGTTAGGCAGCCCCTACACTCTGCCCATAGGAAATCACCAGGTCCCTTATGAAATGATTTGCCAAAAATGGCTTGAGGAGAGACCGAAGTGGGCTGTGGCTACTTGCACACACTGTCTCTTGCGATTGCATGGGAACCATCTGTTCTACTGTAACCCCAACAATCGTGTAGTGTAGCTAGGTACAGCAAGCAGCACTACTGCATGTGCCTGCGTAGCACTGCTCCCCACTTGTGCATTCCTTAGCATATTAAAGCCGTGGAAAAAGAATGCGCAGTTTAATCTATTACAACGCTATGTTTATGAAGTGTAAATGTGAAAAAAATCTGTTTACTCTGTGTCATTATGTACTCGCTTCCTAGGTGTGAGAAAGATTAATAGCAGCTTTATCAAAGAGAGATCCGGAGCTGCACTGTGCTGTATAACATAAAGGCCAAAAGGAAGAAGCAGAGAGGTGGGGGGAAGAGAATAATAATCAAAGAACTCTTTGAACTTTTGAAACTCAGAAAACTCCTTTAAAGTTAGGAAGTTATCAGAATATTTGAAAATGTCACAGACTCTAATTTGAGGAATTCCAGTAGCTTTTATTAGAACTGAGACAACTTTACACACAGAAAATTCATTTCTCTACATTGTTGCCAGATGAATAACGTGCTTTCATATTTGTTCAGCAAATACTTATTTGAGCACTCACAATATAGAGAGAACTCATGAATTCTCCTACATGCACAATATGCTATTTTGAAACGTGCTGCCTTGTGATGTTCTCCAGGACAGCAGTCTGTTTCTATTCAACAGTAACTTCCAGCCATTTGGACTTGATCCTTCCCTTCTAGGTCTACTGGATTCATGACCTAGCCATGCTGTGGCGGCTTACCCAGGTAGCAGCAGGCTGGTAAAATACCGATGAACTTGAGACCACCATCGTCTACATAATAAATTCTAAGCCGGAATCCTTACCCTATCTCAAAAAGAGAAAGAAAGAAAGAAGTGAGGAAGGGAGGGAGGGAGGCAGGGAAGAAGGAAGGAGGGAAAGAAGGAAAGGAAGGAAGGAAAGAGGATTGAAGGAAAAAGAAAGAAGTCATAATGAGAACTAGACTCATAACAGAACCAACCCTTCTTGTTGGGTCAGTTAACATTTTATTGTTGTTATATGAATGAGGGCATTGTTATATAACACAGGCCAGCCTCAAAATCATGATCTCCTGCCTCCATATATCAAATGCTTGGACTGCAGGCATGTGACATCCAGCTTCAACTAATTTTTGACCAAGTTGCCCAAATGATTCAATGGGGAAGGGATGATATTATAAACATGCTGCAGGAAAAATTATGCACCCATTTGTGAGTGGTTGGTTCTTCTCCTCTGTATACAAATGTTAGATCAAAAGAATATTATGGTTTCCGTTTGATTGATTGGTCTTGGTTTTGTTTTTTGGTTTTTTGGGTTTTTTTTTTTGTTTTGTTTTGTTTTGATTTGTTTTGTTTTGTTTCTGTGTATCCCTGTCTGTCCTGGAACTTGTTCTGTAGACCAGGCTGGCCTTGGACTCAGAGATCCACATGCCTCCGCCTCCCAAGTGCTGGGATTAAAGACATGTGCCATGACACCATGCTCAGTATTATCATTTCATACACATATGCTTAGGGGAAATCATTATTAAAGTCAATAAATTAATATATTCATCACCACAAACTACCCCCCAGTGAAGGGATTGAACCTGTGCCTCTTTTTACGGTTCGGTTTTTTTTTTTTTTTTTGCATTTTTTAATTTTTAGTGACAAAAAAAAAATACATCTAAAAGCAAAGCTTCTGGAAAAACCATTTGTTCTTGCCTGTCTTGCTTGTATCGCTCCTCAAACTTGACCTTGGCCTCCTGCCTCGCTGGGTCTCTGAATACATCCTTGTTGACAACAGTTTTGTCCAAGGGGATATCCACAGAGTACTTTTTGGGCATGAGGTAGTTGTGGTTATAAACTTCACAAAAGATTTGATCTTGGATCACTTGGCGATCTTCTTCTTGCCCATGGCAGCTGTCACATTTCGGGGATAGCGGTCAATTCCAACCACCAGGGTATTGCTGTAAGAGTGCTCTGGTCTGAGGTGCCATCATCAATGTTCTTCACGGTGACAGCTTTACGTCCAGAGTAAAGGCCCAGTCAGGACCAGCACCACTTTCCCGAGTTTCATGAAGTTGCCCATTTCAACAGCAAGGAGCTGGCACCCAGCAAAAAGGAAAGAAGGAGACTTCCTCTCCTTTTATATTTGTAGTAAGCACTCTCCCACTGACCCCTGTACCAATCTTCCTCAAAGTCATTTTCATGTCTTCATAGTAAGAATTCCTGAACTTCAATTTATCAAAAAGTTTCCAGTACAGAATATAATACTGTTAACCATAAGGTTATAACTAAATCATCAATTACATATACCTGTGTTGCATAAACTATTATTATTAATTATTATTAATTATTAATACAATAAAGTTATACTAAATTATAGGATTTAAATATTATAATACAATTAAACTATATTTCTCTCAATTTTATCAGATCTCTAGACATAGTCATTTTGTATGATTCCAACTCTGTACCTTTTGGTCTTTAATCCCCCATTTCACTCCTCTCTCAGCTCCCCATAACCACCATTCTAATCTCTATTTTAATTAACATTTATCTTATTTCATGTACATGGCTGTTTTGTCTACATGTCTGTATGTGTACCACATGCACGTCTGGTGAATATGAGAAGAGGGCATCAGATCCTCTAAAAATAGAGTTAAGAATGGTTGTGAATCACCATGTGGGTAGTGGGAGTTGAATCTGGGTCCTCTGTAAGAAAAGCCAGGACTCAACTGCTGAGCCATCTCTCTAGCCCTTACTCTTTTATTTCTTAATAATATATGTAGTATATTAACATATAATTTAAAATACACATCCAGAAAACAAAGCTGAGAATTCTATACAATTATTCTATAAGTTACTTTTTCCATGTCTGTGTGAGAGGTGTGAGAGTGAGTGCATTGTGTAGAGCGGACACATACGCCACAGCATACATATGGGGGCCAGAAGACAACTTTGTGGAGTTATGTGCTGAGGTGTCTACCAATCCTAAACTTTTTTTTTTTTTTTTTTTTTTTTGCTTTGGTTTTGTTCTAGGCTTATTTTATGTGTGTGAGTGTCTTGCTTGCCGGTATGTAAGCATGCTGTGTATGTGCCTGGTGCTAAGGGAGGCCAGAAGAGGATGCTGGATCCACTGATCTTGGAGCAAACCAATATGTAGGTGCTGGAAGCTAAGCCCAGGCCCTCTGCAAGAGCAGTAAGTGCACTTAACAGCTGAGCCATCTCTTCTGCCCTCGATCCTCATCCTCGGCTTTTGAGACAAGGTCTCTCACAGTCCTAGAGCTCCAAGCAAGCTAGGTTGACTGATGAGCAAGCCCCAGGGATCTGCCTGCTTTTGTCTCCCCAGTGATGAGATGGAAAGCACATGCCACTATGCTCATCTCTTTTATGTGAATCTGGAAATTAAGCTCGGGTATTTTTGTTTACATGGAAGCCCTTTACCCCTGAATCATTTCCCCAACCCATTTAATAACACATTTTAAACAGTTAAATATTACTATTGCTATCATTATAATACGATATTATACATTAACACCTGTAAAAGAATAATCCAAAAGCCAAATACAGTGATCATGCTAACATTCAAGATGTGTAAGATATCCCTTCATCAAAGAAATTTCTCTTTACAACAGAGATGATGACCACAGAACACAGCAGCTTCTTGGGGTCATGTACAGAAATTCTACCTATTCTGCTTGTAAGACTGCAGAGCCTAGAGGAGACAGTACTACTGCCGCTTTGCTAAGCCAGCATAATTCCTAGCAGCATCCTAAATGTCCATCCTATACCCACAGACCAGTGCAGCTCGCACCCCTAATCAAAGAAGCTTCTTGCAACAGACAGAAACCATTACAGAAATCCACACAGGTCAAAATGCAGTAAGAGCTGACCTGGGGAAGGGCCCGGTCCCAACTGATAGATCTACAGTACAACTGTTCCACCTAAGGCTAAGGGACATCATGGAAGAGAGGGAGGAAAGACTGTAAGGGCTAGAGGGCAAGGAAGTTTGTTGTAAGGTTGTGTCTCTGAAGCCCACAAGGCTTCAAGCCTACACAAAGAACTATGGGCAACTAAGGAGGGCCCAGAGTGGGAGAAATTTTCTTCCCTTAAGAGTATCACTCCAATTGGTTATCCAGTACCAAATGATTGGCCCTGAGAACACACACACAAGAAACATTGTGCAGACTGAGCAGACTGAATATATATGTGTATGCCTGTGCATGTGCACATGCATGGGTGCTTGTGTGTGTTTGTGGGTGTGTGTGTGTGTATGTGTGTGTAGTAACAATAAAAACAGAGGACATAAATTTGAATGAGAGCAAGAAGGGACATGGGAGCGTTTTGAAGGAGGGAAGAAGAGGAGAAATGCTGGGATTACATTACTAGCTCAGAAAAGGAAAAGTTAAGCAGGAGGATCTGAACTTCTAGACCAGCCTAACTGCATAGTAAAACTTTGTCTCAAAACAAACAAACAAACAAACAAACAAATAGAAACAGATGAATGCTCTTAATGGAATATTGGATGGAATCTCCAACTGTCTGATCTGATGATAATCTATCTCATCAGTGCAATTCTAAAACCACAGCTGAGAAAAAGAGGTAAATTGGAATTCACCAAAATGTACACATATGCATCAAGTGATAGTCTCAAGAAAACATACCAGGAGTAAACGTTTGCAAACTGTGTTATCTGATAAGATGTTACTACTCAAAATATATGCTTACCTAGGTACAATGATATGTGCCTGAAATCTCTACAATCAGAGTTCAGAGACAAAAATTCCAACTTCAAGGCCATCCTGGCTACATAGAGATCCTGTCTCAAATGGAAAAAAGGAAAGATAGAAAAGGGGGAAGGAAAAGAAGCAAGGGAAGAAGAGAATTTCTTCCATTCAACAATGAAAATAAATCCATTTAAGAGTGGGCTAAAATACTGTGCGTGGACATCTTTAATCCCAGTACTAGGGAGGCAGAGTCAGGGGGTCTCCGTGAGTTTGAGGCCAGCCTGGTCTACAAAGTGAGTTCCAGGACAGTCAAGGGCTCTGTTACACAGAAAGACTCTGTCTTGATAAAAAATAAAAATAAAAAAGAGTGGGCTAGGACTGTTTCTACCAAGATTTACAAATAGTCAATCAGCACATGAAAAGACACTCAGACCATTCCTCCTGTAGACATGCAAATTACCAACACAGTGAGATACCACTCCATACCCATTCAGCTGGCCACAATAAGAAAGAATGAGCGAGCAGTGGCAAGGCTAGGATAAAATTGCTCCAGTCCAGCACTGCCCGTGAAAATGTTAAATGGTACAGGCACTATGAAAGGCACGCAGTTTCTCAAAAGATTAAACCTACAATGATCAACTGGTTCGTCATTTCTACTCCTAGATTAGAACCAAAAGAATTGAAAGCGGGAATTCATAGCAATTCATATCTTTCCCAACAACCACAATACCTACCCATCAGTGAATGAATTCGCAAGCAAAGTTTAATGCACACGTATACATACAGAGGAACATCAATTCCCTTTAAAAAAAATAAAGGAAATTTGATATACACTGCAACATGGATGAAATGTTGATTATGAAATTTAAATGTTGACAGAAACAACTTGATACTACTTATGGGAAATTCCTAGAGTAGTCAAAATGCTGCTTTGGGAAGAGACAGAGGATGAATAGTTAATAGTGAATAAAGACCGAAGGGAGGGGTAAGCTTTAAGAATAGATCACAGTTTCTGTTTGACATGACAGAAACTGCTCTCTCTCTCTTTCTCCCTCCCTCTATCTCTCCCTCACTCTTTCACTCCTTTCCTTTCTCTCCTTCTTCTCTTTCTCCCTCCCCTCTTTCTCCCTCCTCATGGCAATAAACCCGTCTATATATACATACTTTAAAAAAAAGAAATGATGGAAATTTTGTGAAAGGGATGGTGGAATGGGTACAAAGCAATAAGAATGTGTTTCGTGATACCAAATTGTACACTTTAAAATGATTTTACTAGTAAACATTGTATTTTACATCTTTTACAATAGTGAAAACATAAACCTGAGAGATTTCTTGATTTAAATGAAACTCAACCAGAAATCCACCATCACGTCTTCTCCTAATTAATACCCTCAGGAGGATAAAAAGGATTTCTCCACTTTCATTCGAGCATCCCATGGTGTTATAACTATCTGCTTCCTTCTCCAAGTCCCCCACTGCTTTGAGCTTGCTGAAGACAGAGCTTGTCTTTTGTTATGATTATAGGCTTTGGCTGCAGTTAGGGCTTCAGAGCCTAAGTCCAAATCTTCTACTTGACTAGCCTGGGGATCTTAAACAAGTGATTGAATCTCTCTGTGACTGTTTTCTGCCTGAATACAAGGCTCCATTTTAAATGAGATGGCACAGATGACAGAGGGGTGAGGACATGGCTCAGCAGTTAAGAGCATTTGTTTTCCTTTACAGGACCTAGGTTTGATCCCTAGCATCTACATAGTGGCTCACAACCATCTGCAACCCCAGTTCCAGGACATCTAACAGGCACACATGTGATGCACATAATGCATGCATGCAGGAAAAACATTCATAAAGTTAAATAAATTCTAAAATATATAAATATGATGATAGATGTAATGTGTCCAGTAACATAACTATTAAAAACTAGTTTCAGTAACAATTTAAATTATTCACATTAAATGAACCTAATATAAAATAGCAAATTTGGACTGGAGAGATGGCTCAGTGCTTAAGAGCACTGATTGCTCTTGTAGGGGTCCTGAGTTCAATTCCCAGCAACCATATGGTGGCTCACAACCATCTGTAATGGGATCTGATGCTGTCTTTTGGTGTGTTTGAAGACAGTGACAGTGTTACCTAAAACAAATAAATCTTTTTTTAAAAATATAATAAAATAGCAAATTCAGTAAACATAATGACTTGTAGTACAAGTATTCTTATTATTTAAAGTTCTTTTATTCTTTTTTTTTTTTTCGGAGCTGGGGACCGAACCCGAGTCCTCGCGCTTGCTAGGCAAGCGCTCTACCGCTGAGCTAAATCCTCAACCCCCAAGTTTTTTTTTATTCTTGTACACACCTGTGTCTGTGTACGCAGTACCTGAGGAATCCAGTAGACAGTGTCAGATCCCCTGAAATGAAAGTTACAGGTAGGTGCCACCCTGGCCTTTGGGCACTGTGGGGGCAGAGGCAGGTGGATCTCTGTGAGTTGGAAGCCAGCTTGGTCTACAAACGGAGTCCCAAGACAACCACGATTACACAGGAAAACCCTGTCTCAAAAAGAAAACAGATGAAATGAGACTGCCTATTCATGAGGTTCAAGGAACAGAGAACTCAGGTTTTCCACCAAAGCAGCAAACTCACTTAACTGCTGAGCAATCTCGCCAGGCCTGTGTTCCAACTATTATATTCAACAGCTAATGCATAAGTGCAAAAGTGCTGGTTGGTGTCAGAGGACTTGCGTTTTCCATACCCTAACTTTCAACTAAAATGTATTCTTTTCTTAACTGTCCCCTCTATTCCATTGGAAGCTCACCAATGACGGATCATAGTAGAAACTCAATACATGCCATCTGAATGGGCCAATGAATCCAGGAGTTCTATTCTCAAATATGAACTATTTCCCAAAGGCCCCCATTTTGAACACTTGTTCCTCACCTGGTGATGAAAACTGGACAATGTGCACTAAGTCAGTCCTCTGAACGAAGGCCCCATGGGCAGGTGGTTGAAGGCTAGCCCGTTTTTATTTCCCTCTCTGCTTCATCCTGCTCCACCCATGGCATGAGGAACACTGCCACATGCTCCTGTCACTATGAATTCTGCCATGGTGTCCTCATATCTCTGAAACGGTAGGAGAAAATAAATTCATCCTCCTTTTAAGTTGTTCAGTCGGTAGATTTGGTGGGTTTCATTGTTGCTGGGTTACAGTGATGGAATGCAAAAGTAACTAGCTGCAGTGAGAACTAATGGAAGTGGTACTTCAATTCTCTACACCTTCCCTCCACTCGGCTTAAGACTTGGGAGGGCTTGATTGATTTTTAATATGGAATGGCATTTCCTTCTGGGTGCTTCAGGATTAGTTGCTTTGGATTTGCCTGTTTACTTCTTTGCCTCTTTCCTCCAGACTGGGAGCTCCTGGAGACTACCTTTCCTTCATTTCTGTATGTCAGCCATGCTCAGTGCATGTTTAAGGATGCCTGGAAGAATGGGGAACAGAAGTGCTCTTTAAGTGATCCCCAAAATTCCACCAGAGAACTACTAAACCTGATAAACACCTTCAGCAAAGTGGCTGGGTATAAAATTAACTCAAATAAATCAGTAGCCTTCCTCTAAACAAAAGAGAAACAAGCCGAGAAAGAAATTAGGGAAACAACACCCTTCATAATAGACCCAAACAATATAAAGTACCTCGGTGTGACTTTAACCAAGCAAGTAAAAGATCTGTACAACAAGAACTTCAGGACTCTGAAGAAAGAAATTGAAGAAGACCTCAGAAGATGGAAAGATCTTCCATGCTCATGGACTGGCAGGATTAATATAGTAAAAATGGCCATTTTACCAAAAGCGATCTACAGATTCAATGCAATCCCCATCAAAATACCAATCCAATTCTTCAAAGAGCTAGACAGAACAATTTGCAAATTCATCTGGAATAACAAAAAACCCAGGATAGCTAAAACTATCCTCAACAATAAAAGGTCTTCTGGGGGAATCACTATCCCTGAACTCAAGCAGTACTACAGAGCAATAGTGATAAAAACTGCATGGTATTGGTACAGAAACAGACAGATAGACCAGTGGAATAGAATTGAAGACCCAGAAATGAACCCACACACCTATGGTCACTTGACTTTTGACAAAGGAGCTAAAGCTATCAAATGGAAAAAGATAGCATTTTCAGCAAAGGGTGCTGGTTCAACAGGAGGTCAGCATGTAGAAGAATGCAGATCGATCCACGCTTATCACCCTGTACAAAAGCTTAAGTCCAAGTGGATCAAGGACCCCACATCAAACCAGATACACTCAAACTAATAGAAGAAAAAAGTGGGGAAGCATCTCTAACACATGGGAACTGGAAAAATTTTCCTGAACAAAACACCAATGACTTATGCTCTAAGATCAAGAATCGACAAATGGGATCTCATAAAACTGCAAAGCTTCTGTAAGGCAAAGGACTCTGTGGTTAGGACAAAACAGCAACCAACAGATTGGGAAAAGATCTTTACCAATCCTACAACAGATAGAGGGCTTATATCCAAAATATACAAAGAACTCGAGAAGTTAGACCGCAGGGAGAAAAATAACCCTATTAAAAAATGGGGTTCAGAGCTAAACAAAGAATTCACAGCTGAGGAATGCTGAATGGCTGAGAAACACCTAAAGAAATGTTCAACATCTTTAGTCATAAGGGAAATGCAAAACAAATCAACCCTGAGATTTCATACCAGTGAGAATGGCTAAGATCAAAAAAACTCAGGTGATAACACCTCCATTGTTGGTGGGATTGCAGACTGGTACAACCATTCTGGAAATCAGTCTGAGGTTCCTCAGAAAATTGGACATTGAACTACCTGAGGACACAGCTATACCTCTCTTGGGCATATACCCAAAAGATGCCCCAACATATAAAAAAGACACGTGCTCCACTATGTTCATAGCAGCCTTATTTATAATAGCCAGAAGCTGGAAAGAACCCAGCAGAAGAATGGATACAGAAAATGCGATACATCTACACAATGGAATATTACTCAGCTATCAAAAACAATGCCTTTATGAAATTCATAGGCAAATGGTTGGAACTGGAAAATATCATCCTGAGTGAGGTAACCCAATCACAGAAAAACACACATGGTATGCACTCACTGATAAGTGGCTATTAGCCCAAATGCTTGAATTACCCTAGCTGCATAGAACACATGAAACTCAAGACGGATGATCAAAATGTGAATGCTTCACTCCTTCTTTAAAAGGGGAACAAGAATAAACCTAGGCAGGGAATAGAGAGGCAAAGATTAAAACAGAGACAGAAGGAACACCCATTCAGAGCCTGCCCCACATGTTGCCCATACATACAGCCACCCAATTAGACAAGATGGATGAAGCAAAGAAGTGCAGGCTGACAGGAGCTGGATGTAGATCTCTCCTGAGAGACACACCCAGAATCCAGCAAACACAGAGGCGAATGCCAGCAGCAAACCACTGAACTGAGAATAGGACCCCCGTTGAAGGAATCAGAGAAAGAACTGGAAGAGCTTGAAGGGGCTTGAGACCCCATATGAACAGCAATGCCAAGCAACCAGAACTTCCAGGGACTAAGCCACTACCTAAAGACTATACATGGACTGACCCTGGACTCTGACCTCATAGGTGATCCTAGTAAGATCACCAGTGGAAGCCCTTGGTCCTGCCTAAGACTGAACCCCCAGTGAACGTGATTGTTGGGGGAGGGTGGTAATGGGGAGGATGGGGAGGGGAACACCATAAAGAAGGGGAGGGGAGGGGTTAGGTGATGTTGGCCCGGAAACTGGGGAAGAGAATAGCAATAGAAATGTAAAAGAAATACCCAAGTTAATAAAGATGGAAGAAAAAAAATAGAAGTGGCTCTGAGAAGCTGGAGATTGCTCAGTGGTTAAGCCTATTGACAGCTCTTGCAGAGATCTTGAGTTCAAATTCCAGCAACCACATGGTGGCTCAGAGCCATCTGTAATGGGATCCAGTGATGCCCTCTTCTGGTGTGTCTGAAGACAGCTACAATGTACTTAGATTCATAAAAGAAATTAATTCTCTTTAAATAAAAAAGTGGATCTGAGGTGTATGTTTTACTTTATGATAGGAGACTACCACAAGGTCTGGGCACAGTACTTTCCTAACAGAAAAAATTAGGTGAAGAATATTAAATTAATGATTTGATCCTGTTCCTCACGAATAATTAATTTTGGAATCAGGCTTTCAGTATATAACCTACACTGCCCTAGACCTTGAACTCCCCCACCGCCGCCTCAGCCTCCCAAGCACTGGGATTATAGGTTTGAGCCACAAGCCATGTTTCCAATTCCTTATTTATATGGTCACTGTTAGGCCTGTGTTTTACGTGAGAACAATGTAACAGCATATTTCTCATTCCATCGACTTTTAAATATGCTTTAAATGATCTTTGACATGCAATTCAGTAGGATGGTCCATGCTTCAAAAGTATTACAGTACGGAAGTAGGAAAGATGCAGGAGTGAGTGATCTACCTGAAGTTAAGAGAAAAACCATCAAGAACAAAAGCATCCAAATGGCAGAGAAATAGGTCACAGTATTACACACCAGGAACATAAAACCTGGAAGAGAGCAGGGCAGCAGGAATGCTGGGTTTTTTTTTTTTTTAAGATTTGTTTATTTATTTTAAGTATATGAGTGATCTGTCTTTACACACACCCAGAATTGGGGATCAGATCCTGATACAGATGGTCGTGAGGCACCATGTGGTTACTGGGAATTGAACTCAGGACCTCTGGAAGAGTGGCCTCTGCTCTTAATAGCTGAGTGTTCTCTGCAGCCTGGAGTACTGAATTTTTAAGGCCAGTTTTGGCTACATAGCAAGCTCCAGACCAGCCAAAGTTGTATATTGAGACTTCGTCTCAAGAAAACCAAAACTTAATAAGGAATTAATAGTTATAAAATGGGGGATAAAGAGGAAGATAAAAATATAAGAAAGAACACTTGTGAATATCTACTGAAGGACTGAAATGAATAGCATCATTTTTACTTGGAATGTCAGTATTATGATGAGGCAGCCCACTTCCGCTTCTACATTTTCTACTGCAAGCCCTTACAAGCTTAGAGCTTTTTTTGTTTGCTTTGTTTACTTCACCGTGTGTATTTTCTAGCTGTTTTCAATTTGGAGAATCAAGGTTAAAAATTCACTGACTTGACTCCATACACACACACACACACACACACACAGAGAGAGAGAAAAATTAAAAAACATAATGTGATGATTATCTGGACTATATATTTATCCTTGAATGAGTTTTACTATCTTAAAACACTCTTTGCTAATCAGTCATTCTATTCTGGAATGATTTTCAGTGATGTCCTTCACCATGTACAAAAGTTAGCCAGGGAACCATTTCAGCCAACAGCATTAGTCATGGCTCACATTCTGTTGCATTTGGTTCCATGAGGCCGTCAACCAGCCCTGTCAACAGTATATGTAGACTCATTTCCTCATGACCAGTCCTTCATCTCATCTATACTCCACTCTGACTTCAGAGAGACCTAGGATTTAGCTCCAGAAACACATCAAATCCTGTTAGAACTAACTGTGGACTATAAACTCAGCTATAGCAAATACCACTTGGAATATAGCCTTCCATAACACTCCCTGCCATTTGGAGTGTGTGTGTGTGTGTGTGTGTGTGTGTGTGTGTGTGTGTGTGTGTGTGTGTGTGTGTGTGTGATAGTATTTCTTGTGGTACAAGTTGACCTGGAAGATGGCCACTCTCTCAGGCCACTGCTTTGTATTGATGCGTCTGTTTTAAAATATTTTGAGGATTAAGCACCACAAAGATGTCAAGTCTCTATTTTCCACACAAAAAAAGGAAAGTATTTTTAATTACAAAAGGTTAACTAGTTCTCAATTTGTAGAAAACAAAAGTCAAAGAGAAGACAATGACACTAAGGCCTTTTGTGGATTCACAAAGACATTGTACATATGGCAAACCTTTATGTCTCATTATGTAGCCTAATCTCATTTTTTCTAATTCTCTTTTGCATTTCTGAGGAAAAGCAGTTTGAAATCCCTCCACATACATCCAGGTGTGCCCATTCACACTCTTTCACAACTGCTTAAGCCTATTGTCACTGTGCTTGGAATTTCCATATTATATTGGAGCTCATCTTCCCGAGGCCATTTGGCATCTAAAACAACCTATTGCCTCCATAATAATACCTCCTTACATCGTTAGTGCTAGGCATACAGCAGGCTGTATCAGGAGGATATAATAAGCAAGACGCAATTCCTTTCTTTCCTTGAGGAACTCCCAGGAAGAGAGCCAAATTGCTGTTGTCTGTTTTGTGTGCAAATAGGGGCACACAGCACCTCCTTGAAGCTGCTAATTGATTCACTTTCAGATGCATAACCAGGCCAATAGCAAGGAGTCCAACTGAATCACAACCTCTCTCTCTCTCTCTCTCTCTCTCTCTCTCTCCTCCTTCCTCCCTCCTTCCCTTTCTCTGTTCCTTTTCTCTCTCTCCCTTTCTCTGTTCCTTTCCCTTTCTCCCCTCCGTTCTCTGTCTCTATCTCTGTCTCCCCCCTCCCTGTCTCCCCTATCTCTCTCCTTCCTTCCTTCTTCTTGTCCTCCTCCCCACTCTTCTTCCTTCCTTCTTTCCTTTCTTTCTTTCTTTCTTTCTTTCTTTTTTTTTTTTTCTTTCTTTCTTTCCTTCCTTCTTTCTCACTCTCTTTCTTTCTTTCATGACTCCTGTATCTGCTATGCATCGTTCTTTGAAAGTGTGTAGTGAGGCCTTGGGGTCTGTCTACATATTACCATGGTTGCAGTGGTAGTGTACTTGTCTGCTATGTGTTAAGCCCTAGGTTCAACTAAAAAGAACAAAAGTAGGTGTGATTGCACATAGGTAGGCAACCCCTCCCCAGTGTTCTAGTTCCCAACATAACATTGAAAAGCTGCCCTCCTATAAACACAAAAATGTGAGTGTTACTGATCGTGTGTTTATGTTTGACTTTTGCTTTTGAAACTGGGTCTCGGTGTGGCCTGGAACTTGCTCTGTGGCCTATGTCCACCTCTAACTCAAAATTCTTCTGTCTCAACTTTCTGAACACTGAGAGTATATGCATATTCTTCCAGGCCAAGTTCACAGACAGGTTTATATGGGAGCTTTAGCTGGGTGTGGTGGTACACACAGGGATTCCCAGCGCTCCGGAAGCGGAGGCAGGAAGATCACCGGATCAAGCTAGCCTGAGCTACATAGCATGTTCCAGCCTAGCCATACTAAGAGAAGGGGTTGGTTAGGTGGAGACATTCTGAACATTACTCTGGGTACTATATTAGATGTTTCCTTCCTTACCTCTTTGCTTGCTTGCTTTTGTTTTCTTTCTTGGTTTTGTTTTTCAAGACTGGGCTTCTCCGTGTAGCCCTGGTTGTGCAGGAACTCACTCTGTAGACCACCGGGCTGTCCTCTAACTCAGAAATCTGCCTGCCTCTGTTTCCCAAGTCTGGGATTAAAGGCATGTGCCACCAGGACCTGTATACTCTTGGATGCCTCTAGATATTTCTTTTCATTAACTCTTCAATCAATATGGTAACTGTACTTGAGAAACTGGGTACCAAGAAATTTAAGTAACTGTGATGACCATACAGTCAGGATTGAAATTTGTGTATAGACTTTCTTGTTCTCATGAGAACGTCTAACTCATACTTCGGGGTTAACTAGTTATGAATTGTCGTTTTTTTCTCTTATCCTGATACTGGGGCAAAACATCCCATATAAGATTTTGAAATTGAAATTCATATTTCCTTAAGGATATATATTATAGATTTGTGTGCTGCTAAGATGAGACAGAAAATAGTCAGGGAATTAAGTTAGAGACATAAAGTCAAGCCATACCATGTCTACGCTTATCAAAATGAGATTAATTTGTTCTAAAAGTGATACATCATCACAAGTGTCAGCTGTTATAATGCAGACGAAGTGGGCAGGGGCCTGAGGTAATGCACTTAACACAAGTACTGATCCTGAAAGTTTAAAGACATGTATCGCCTCCCTAACCCAGACAGAAAAAGCCTGCTAACAACAAAGTATCATTTCTCTAAAATTATATTCACAGCAATTGAGAATACAACACAGAACGCCAGGGACACTCAACCCACAGGGCCCAAACCGCATAATTCTACTTGCCAAGCAAAGAAAAAGCCACACTATTTTTAGAGCCATTTACCCTAACTACCCTGTGTCTTTTCTCCAGCAACCCAAAGCAGAAGAGAAACCAAGTGTAGCTCCTAAATCCAGTGACTTACTTATCTAAAAACTCCAATATTCAGTTGAGTAGAAACATGGGTCAAACTACAATCACTTAATGCCAGAACAGTTTAGAATCCTCTTTTCTTTGTTTATATGTTCAGAATTTTGAAAGACAGAAAAAAAGTAACACTTATTGAGAAATCAACTGAGACTATGTTGCCAGTCATGTGAGAATCCTTAAAATCAAAAACCACTGGCTCCAGAATTAAAGTAGGTATTATAGAGACTTGATAAATACTCAAGTGGTACAAACCAAAGAAGCACACAAATATTTTTCTTTGTTGATAAATATTTTATATTCATTTCTCACGTGTTAGGAAGTTATCTTTTATCATGAAGAAATTCCTGAAGTCGAAACATGTTTATGTAGATGGGCATTTGGTGACCCCATGGGCCTACTTCATGAAGAACCGGTAAGTTGAGTTGGATACGATGCTGCCAGAGTGCTCAGTTGGCCAGGGTCGCTAACTGATAGTTATGGAGGACTCTGGAAAGTCTGGGAAACAGATGTGCTCTCCTTTGGAAAGGATAAAAAGAAAATGATCTTCACCCCCTGATTTTCTACCACTGAACTACCCGAGGAACCAAAAGCATAGAATGTACTGAGGCTAGCCAAACTTATATAAAAACCACAGGAGTTTAGAAGAATTCCCCCAGGAACTTGGAACACTCTCCAATACAGATGTAGTTAAAATATACATCTACTCTTCAACTGTTATTGGCAAACCAAGCTGGGAAAGAAGGTCAATACGCTATTCTAATTTCTCTATTAGATTGTACCATCTTTTGATCTGAACTGTTGAAGTAATGAATTGTCAAGTTTTATTGCTTATTTGTCTCTTAGGAAATATACTGTTTTCAGAAATAATGCAAAAAAAAAAAAAAGAAAGAAAGAAAACAAAAACCCGTTCTTCATTCATCCCTCCCTATTCCACTCAGCTATACCCCCAGAATCTATCGATGGTATCAGTCTAGATCCCCAGAATGGAAGACATCATAAGAATAGAACAGAAATGCAGATAACATAAGTGACTTATCTAACTCCATGCAAGTATCAAAAGTTCAGCCCAGCAAGTCCTTTCTACCTGCCTTCTACTTCTGATTCCTTAACCCGTATTGCACACATGCCGGGCTGCTGCTGATAATGCTGTTACCTTCACTTCAAGTAGGACCGGAAATGAAGGAGTCATTCTATTGAACTATTCTTTGTATTGTCAGGGTCTTTGGCTACTACTGTAAATCCTTATAATGACAGGCTACAGGAAAAAAAGAAGGGTTGCCTTATTCTGGGGGATGAGAAGCTTTAATCTGGTAGAACTGAGTTAACTGTGTTTCCAAGTAGAATAAATTGTTTTAGGGGACCTAATAGGCTAAACAAAATTGTATCGGTTCTTATGATGTGAGGTAGCATGGGGTGACATAATCATAATGCCATATACATTTGTGAGACTGTAAAAGTAGTTTTGCCCACTTCTCTGCAAGACTCCACAAACACAGTGAAACACATGAAGCACTTTGAGCCACTTTGCTTCCTTTCCCAGAGGTTCCTTCATTCATCTTCATAGCTACCAGTAAGTGGCCGCTATTTTGTGCCACTCAACTCTTATTTTACTTCACTTAAATCATCTGAAAACTCTAAAGATACTCATTATTACTCACCTTCTTTCAAAACTCTGGAAGCTGGAGTGTTGAATTCTAAATCACTTGGCTTAGCTCAGAAAGTCAGTTAGCAGCAAGACTATAAGACCTGAACCTAACTGGTTAGAGGTCAAGGCCATGCACTGGCCACAGGAGAAGGTCAAAGGATGAATGAGCTTTACTAAGAATCAGAGGTGAAAAGCGGGAGGGGTCGGAACAAGGATGTAGCTCAGTGATAGAGGTAGAGCAGGTGCCTAGAGAAGTATTTGTGATGTGTGATGGGGAGTGGGTGGGGCAGACCGGATTTCCCATAATCTATGTGGCCCAGAGGATGAGAATCTATTCAAACTTAGTAGGATCTGAGATGATTTGTGTTGAGAGCAGAGTGACTCACGTCCTTCTTATCCTGTTTGACTACTAGTTTGATTTCCTGCATAGCCAATTGAGCTTTTGTCCTAAAAGGTCCCCAGGCCATCCTCTATGAGCATACAGGATACCAGTTAAGATGAGAGCAGTATGAAAGGGCTCGAGACCCCATATGAACAACAATGCCAACCAACCAGAGCTTCCAGGGACTAAGCCACTACCCAAAGACTATACATGGACTGACCCTGGGCTCCAACCTCATAGGTAGCAATGAATAGCCTAGTAACAGCACCAGTGGAAGGGGAAGTCTTTGGTCCTGCCAAAACTGAACCCCCAGTGAACGGGATTGTTGGGGGGAGGGTGGTAATGGGGAGAGGATGGGGAGGGAACACCCATAAAGAAGGGGGGGGAGGATTAGGGGATGTTTGCTGAAACAGGAAAGGAATAACATTCTGAAATGTAAATAAAAGAAATACTCAAAGTTAATTAAAAAAAAAAAATGAGAGCAGTAACTATTGGCTGGATTGCTCCTGAACACCTAGCCCAGAAAGATCAATTGATGGATAGTGTGCTCCATTAATCCCTCAAAAAAAGGAAAACAAAATTATACCAGGCCCTCCATTCCCAGGCTTTTCCCTGAAATGACTGGGTTTAAACAGTGCAGTAGGTGCACACCACATTTTTTTCCAATAAAATTCCAGTGGAGAGCCTTTCTGAGTGCCTACAGAGAACCTGTAGCAGGTCTGTTTATACATGACAGTGCCTTTTATTTTGTTTTGAGTCCTCTGGCCTGGAGCAAGGGATGTAGTATGTGACCTTGAACACCTGATCTTCCGATCCCTATTTCCCAAGTGTTGAAATTATAGGCGTGAGCCACCGTGCTGGGACGGAATCCTGCTTTGTAAAGATGTGAGGTGTGAACCTGGCAACCGCCAAATGCTACCCAGTGTCACCCTGGTGCTCTGGAATGCAAGACAGGAACAGCTAGCCGAGGACCCAGAGGTGGATTTGAATTACAAGCTGCCTTGAGCAAGCGCTAACTCTCTCACGTACTGCCTGGCCCCTGAGGCCTCCTGGAGCGACACAGGCTTGGTGTTTCAAAGGCAGGCTCTTGGGAAGTCTGGGAATTTCTCAGAGAAGTATTACACCACAAGTTATCAGGCTCATACCGAACACCTTGGTCCAAGAAGAATCCCTCTAATTCGTCCTCAGTCAGAACAGCAAGGTTTAACAGTGCGCTATCCTTGACAGTATTCATTTTAGACTCTGATTCTGATGTTTGCTAATAAGGAAATGATTCTCATTACTCCCATCTTAAACATGAGGAATGCCAGGAGTGGGCTAGCATAGCTATAGGCTAGCTAGCCTGGGCTATATTTTGAGTCCCAGGCCAGATGACAATAACAAGGAGGAGAAAACACAGAGAGATGATATTTTTGCACCCGAGAGTAACTGCTGGATAATAGTGCTTTAGACGTTACCTCATGAAAAACATTCACTGGGCCCCATGCTATCCACTCAAAGCCTCTTTAATTTTAGGGCATCTGTTCCAGCATCAGAATAGGAAGACCAAATAGGAATAGAGACATCATACTCCGACCCAGTTCAGTGGGAGATTATTTTGAACTCTGAAACACAGGTCACTTCAGGCCAGTGACTCACTTTCCCCATATGTAAATTATTGTGTGTGTGTGTGTGTGTGTGTGTGTGTGTGGACGGGGGGGGGGGTCCTTGAAATGATTTACATTCAGTGTCTGACTATCTATTTAAAATAAATATCTGTATTCTTGTGTTCCTTGAGTTCTCTGTTTACCTGGACATGCTGGGGGGAAGCCAGGTGGGGAGGGGACTGGAAGCAGATATTAATGAGGGACAACTAGTCGAAACTAGTCGAACATAGACGTTTTGAACAGTTACAAGCACAAAGGGCCAAAGGGTCAGCCCCAGCATTGGACAAACAGAACTAAGTGAACGCATGGCTTTTCGAGGGCCAGACTTTGAAGATCTAGATTGGGGGCGGGAAAGGGGCGTGCCGGGGGCCCTTCGGGGTCAGTCTTCTGTGCACAGCGCCGTTTATCCCAAGCGTGCTAGTCCCAGATCCTGGATTCCAGGGAGGGCAAGGGCCACGATCCTCCCTCTCGCCTTTTGGTCTTGGATGTGGCGGGCAGCGCCAGAGGCAGAGAAAGTGAACGACGAAGGCACAAGTGACTAAGTAGCAGCGGAGCAGTAGAGAAAGCTCGAGCCCTGCAAAAAGGCGAGAGGCGCTCCAGAAGGAGTTTAACGGAGCTCTGGAATCCTCACCTTTCGCCTTGCCCTGGCAGGCGGAGCAAAGAGACTGCACTAAAGACATGATTTCACCGGGCGCGAAAGAAGCTGTTAGTGTCTGGTGATCTCCAGCCATGCAGTTTCACAACTACTCAGCAGTCTCAGCCACACGCGAGAGAGCGAGAGAGCGAGTCGAGCGGTAGCGCAGCATCTGCCACTCTCCATTAAATGTCCAGCAGCTAGCTTCTGGGGCCTAACCCAGGATCTGTTTCAGCTTCTACGAAGGAACTTGGATCACCGACAATTTTAATGATTTCCTAAGTATTTAACACCCTCTGTTTTTGAAGAGACAATCTGAAAACAATGCAGCCCTTCTGCGCCTCCAGGGTGAGAGGAGGGACACCGACCATTCGTTTTAAGTTAAAGCCGGAGGAAGGCCAGGCAAACAGCTGATAAGCTCCTAGACGTTACCTTCCACCCTTGCTGCTGCCGAGAGGCCACTCCTGGCCTTCTAGGACTCACTAAACTCAGGAACTGGAGCATGAAGAGGGGGCGTGGGCGGAGTCTACTCCACCAAGACGCTGTCCCTCTCCCATTCCAGCTGTGTAAAACTTCCTATGTGAGCTAGGCTCCAGAGACACAGGAGAAAAAGGTGTTTAGAAAATAGGCCTAAAGGAAGCTTTTAGAAGAAAGCGTGGAACAGGGACCAGAGAGAAAAATAGGAAGGAATCCGTTCATTTGCCCAAGAAACATAGGAAGACTCTATATCTATGGCACCAGAACAAGTACTGTGCTAATGCATCAGAAGAGCCTCTAGTTTTACCAAAAGGAAAGTGACCTGAAAGGAAGACAGATCAGAACTAGAAAGTCACCCAAGCAGAGCACAGCTAAGACTAAATGGTTGCACTTGGTTTCCTATTTGAATGATAAGGTCTCTCTTTTCAAAAGTAAACAGCATACAACCCTACCATAGCTGTGTACTTCCCACACCCACCGACTCCCAGTGAGGAGATCAAAAGAGTGAGAGCCACTTCATTTGCCCAGGCAGTAATAAATAAATACTATGAGTTTGCTGCCTTCCTTGCCAAACCCTCCTCCAGATTTGTGGGAGAGCCACCGGCTCCCAGGCAGCATTGGGCATAAGCAGGCTCTGCAAAGCTGAGAAGGTACAATTGCCTCTCCCCAAAGCCTAATGGCAGTCATTCTGAGTTCTAGATTTCCCTGGCTTTCTGTTTGGTTCTGGGGATCCTCAAAAGGATAGGGTAGACTTATGTTATCCTTTCAGAAATAGTGAAGGCAAAATCCCAGTTCCTGTCAGCTTGCTAAACCAAGACAGAAGAAATCCCTTCCTGCCTATCTGCTACCATGTACAGGATCCTGATGTTTGGTTTTGCTTGCTCTGGGACTACTGTCAGACTTGCAGACTTACCGGAAGACTATAGCAACAAAACAGAAACACAAAGCAGCAAAATGTAGTTTCCCCCAAATGCTTTGAAAACAGTTTCCTAGAGTTCCTTCAGAGTTCTGGGGATATAGCAAATCTTGGCTGCAAGAGGCAAGAACTTGCCTACTTCCTAGGAATGGAAACACCTCTTTCCTGCCCAGAAAGAGGGTACTAGGTCCTCAGCTACCAATCAACAAGCCTTGCTCTACATGGGTAGACTGTAGGGAGAACAGGAGCAGCCTTACTCTTGAGCCATGGAGTGGATATCAGGGTTGGGCTGACTCCAGGTAGTCCACTTCCTAACTGGACTCAAACAGAGGATAGTGGTAAAGGTGCCCGGGAGGTCTCTCTCTCTCTCTCCTCTCTCTCTCTCCTCCTCTCTCTCTCTCTCTCTCTCTCTCTCTCTCTCTCTCTCTCTCTCTCTCTCTCTCTCTCTCTCTCTCAGCTTGTCACCAAGGGTGCTTCTTGGGAAGGAATAAGAATGGGTGAGATCCTGAGGATGAGAAAATTCAGAGAGAGGCTGAGCACTCCTCTCCCTTTGCCCTCAGCTCCTGGAAGCACCAGAGTCCCAGGCAACCAAACAGTTTCTTGGGGAATGCTGACGCCGGTGTTGGAGGTGAAGATGAGGATGAAACTGTGGCTTAGGAATCAAACGTGTGCCCAGAGAGTGCTAGCAATCTGAACATAAGGGTCTGTGTGTGAGAGAGACAGAACTGAGAGTTAAAGACTGATCCAGAGGCAGGATGGATGGATGATTTGCACTGGGTGACGATTTCAAATGCAAAGTTTGGTCTATTTTCCAAACGCATAGATCTCACATAGCTTTTGACTAGACCATTTTCTGAGACGGTGGGGTTTTGCACTCTCTTCGTTCAAGTTCTCTCCTTCTGAACCTGAAAGCCCTGGTGAGGATCAAAAGCTTCCGCAATTTCCCAGCAGGATTCTTTCCCCACCCCCAGGCCGACAAAACTTCAGCAAAGGAAAGAATCTATGGAATTCTAAGTCTAAAGGACCGCCTTCACCTATCCTAGTCCCCAAGGAAGAAGCAGGAATAGGCCCTTTCTCTAATAGGTTCGTGACTGCAATCTATTATTGGTTTATACTTGGCCATTCTAAGCCAGCCATAGCGGCCCTTTAGCTCTGGGCTCCAGTAGACTGATAAGACTCCCAGCTGGAGAATTGTAGTTTTAGTCCTACCTGTAGGACACTGGCGGGGATTCTCGCTCAGTACAGGTTGGAAACAAGTGGGCTTTAGGTCTTTTTGTATTAAACCCACCGGGGTTGAAGGACCTCTGTGGGCGAGGGGGGAGGGGGGCTCCCTCCGAACTCTGGGCCTGAAAGAGCTGGAAGAAAGGTACAGAGGGAAGAGTCACGCTTGCTTGCTTACAACCAAAGTCCTAACATAAGCTCAGAAAAAGAGAGATAGGCTTCTGGGCAACCTTCTGTTCCGTCCTACAGCTCTGGAGACATGCAAGTTTAAAACGTTGGTTATGGGGCTCATGACTCCAAAAGTGCTTCCCCAGGTTACATGAGATGTTGCCTTCCCACACACACCAACCAAGAGGATGGCTATTGAGCCCCCGCAAAGCCCACATTAGCCAGGTGAAGATGACCTCGAAGCTTAACCAAGCCAGGTCCGCAGCATTGACCCTGGTTGATGTCGCGGTTACCACGCAAAGTGACTACCACGTGAGAAAGTCTCTGAGGCACATAATACGGGGCACCTCGTTAGAGCCAGGCGGGCATTCGGGGAGCTAGGCCTGCACCATCCGCGGCCCCATCATTCATTTCCCTGGACGTGCTGGTAAAAATGCATCAAAACAGGCTGCGGATCGCGGTATAAAAGCACAGCGGGATGAGCTGCTTTCCAAAAAGGATCTCGGTGATTGGACCGAGCTCGGCGTGATTGACAAGAGCTTAGTTTGGTAAAGGGAAGACACGCAAGCTTTCACAGCGGGATCTCTTTTCTAAAATATATCACACTAGCCTTTGAAAAGCGCCGCACACTATAAGGAAATAGCGTTTCACGGCTCGCTTTATGGTGCGATGACATTTCTTTAAAACACAGAGAAGATCAAAAAAGAGAGAGAGAGAAATAAAATGTGTTGCAAACACAATGTTTTAATTAGTTTATTCTGTGTGTTGCTTTTATCTGACGTATACATTGCGGGTCCCCCCTTTTAATTAAACAGCCCCTCTTGAGCGGCAGCGGGTTAGGAAGGGAGGAGAGGCACTGCGCCCCTTCGTCCCCTTTGGGTAAAACGGAAGGGCTAGATGGCCTCAGAGCCCAGCTCGCAGGCCCCTGTACCCTCCCGACAGAGACCAGACGACTTCGGCTTTGGGCTTCGAGAAGCCCCGGGACCGGAGCGCCCCACAGAGGCAGAAAAGAGGGAGGGGGAGAGGAAAAAAGCAGAGGAGGTTCCCCACAGGGAATCGAATGGAACGAAAGCCGTCCAAGTAGTTTGGGCTCGGCGCCAGCCTGCAATCCCTTCCCTCCTACTTCTTGCCAGCAGCGGACTCCCTCCTCTCCAGGCCCCCTCTCTCTCCTCTCTTGGGTGCGAGGCGAGGCCGCAGCAAACAACGCGATGAGCTCTGGGGGTTCCTGCCCTCTCTAGTTTTTGCACTCGGATCTGCCACTACTTCACCCTCCCTGGATCGCAAAGTAGCTGATCTTCTGATTCCTGTCCAACCGGAAGAGGAGACCAGGCAAACGCCGCTTACCGAAAGCGCGGGAGCCCCAGGCACTGTCCTAAGTGGTGCTCCCAGAAAGGCGCCGCAGAAGCTGCTTGTGGGGGGCAAGCATCGTGGACCTAACAAGGCCTGTCCTTACATACACATACACTATACTCTTTCTTTTCGTTGTTGTCTTGGCGTTTGTTTGTTTATGTTTATGAAGAGGGGTGGTAGTATTTGCTCGTTTTTGTTTTTGGCAGGTCCTTACCACAGTAGCTTAGGTTGTGTTGGAACTAGGCTGGGCTCCATCCACCTCACCATTCTTCTACTGTCTCAGCCTCCTAAGTGCTGCGACTACAGGTGTGAGCTGCCACCAGCATGCTTCTGAAGAAGCGCCTCAGATTTCAATTTTTCCCATAATTCTGCTCCACACACACACACACACACACACACACACACACAGAGAGAGAGAGAGAGAGAGAGAGAGAGAGAGAGAGAGAGAGAGAGAGAGAGAGAGAAATCTTGGCATCCTTGCTTCAACCTCAGCCTGATGACAAACCTCAAAGCCTCTCAATAGAGCATCCTGTCTCCAACACTTGTGGCTCGGGTCTAGAAGTAGTTCTTGTAGGTGTGTGTAGAGCTACAGTCAATGTGTTGTTTTGTTAATTTGGCTGCTGATATCTAAAAACTCAGACTAGCCCAAAAAGTCTGGTAAGACCTTGGGGAAGTTGAGTGACAGAGATGCAGCATCCTAACAAATGCCAGGGAACAAGCAAGTAAATCAGACTCAGATGAGCCCTCCTCTCCAGCCCCAAAGGACTGGGAATGCCAGGGGGCTGCCTCAAGGCTGTCAACATGGAGGTGAGGAGACTGGGCTTGTGGGTGACTGCAGCTATCTCCCCAGGGGAATGCTTCTCTTCTGCTTTTGCTCAGGGGAGAAGCTCCTTCAGATGTGTTTCTCCTCACAGACACGCATAGAAATTGCAATGAGCTACATAGCACTCTGTGTCCTGTAGGTCAGTAATGTTGCTTCTCTTGGGGACAGGAAAGACTCACTCATTTTCCTATCAAATGTATGTATGTATATACTATTTGAATTTGAAATTGTACAAATGTCTGAAATTTCTGTTACTCAAGCTCAACGACACAGTTTCTACTTGTGCATCCTTCCCGTGGAGCAGCATGTTTAACTAGTAGACAGTCTTGTTGAAGGAATCCTTTTAAACACTTACTGATAGCGGAAATTATCCATTTAGTGTGTGGTTTATGTGAATCAGAGTTTCATATTACAGACTACATGCATACTATACTTTCCCCTGTGTTATCTTGTGTGTGTGTGTGTGTGTGTGTGTGTGTGTGTGTGTGTGTGTGTGTGGGGGACTCTGTTCCTGTCACTAGGTTATTTGGAGTCTCTCTACATTCTAAGAACAATGAATGGAAATTAAATATGTGTGATGAACAAAGTAGAGCCAGGAAATCTCCCAGAGCAGTTTGCTTCCCAATTCATGTGTGCATTACATTCAAAATACTCATTGAGTCCAACACAGCAGCAGAATGACAGAATAAGCTTACATGTGTCTCGATGGAGTCTACAAAGCCTCTTTCATGGGCTAACCTTGTGTGTGTGTGTGGGGGTGGTTCTGGGAGTTTTATAAATTGAAGAACTTAAATGAATAACAATAAGCCTCAAATTGCTGCCAGGTGATCTTTAAATTTGTTTTAAGATGCCCAAAAAGTAAGGAAGGCTAAATTAAATCCTTGATCTTGAAGACTATATGCAGAAATAGACAAAAGTAAAATGTTGATGAAAGAACTTTCTTCCCCAGTTTAAAAAAAGGCATAAACTCAAATCAAGCTGACTTTTTTTGATGCCCAAAATGCAGTCTCTCCATTTGAATGTTTGTTCCAACAAGCATCCAAACACATCTGGATTGAAAAGGACATAGAAGAAAAAGAAGTATCTTTGTTCTAGTATTTACTCTCCAACTTGTAACTCATCAACAGAGTAATTAACACAAAAATATTTGTTCTAAAACTTCAAACTCTAGCTTTGCATTTTCAGGGTGGTAAACTGTTTTGCTGAATTATGCTCATGACTAGTTACTGGGAGCATCATTTAATTCTACTATCTCATGGTACCCTAGAATGCCTTAAATGCAGTATAAAAGTTATAAATATTTTGATGAGTGAAACCAACTATTGCTTCTATCAATAAAGGAAGTCTTTCTATGAAAGTAAAGTGTCCCTACTAGGCTTTCACTCCTGCTATCTCAGAGGTGTCTTTGGAACTGGAACCAAGCCACAATAAACCTAGATGGCCCTGTTGTTTTTAATTGTCCAGGAACTGAGTGAGCATAAAGTTGCCTTCCCCATGACATAAGGTGTATGGATTTGGCTAGGGCAGGAAAAAGGCAGCAAAGTACATGTCACTAGGGGCAATTGGAAGTTATACCCATTCCCTTCTCTTTTATTCTAAGGCCAGGATTGAAGCTACTAGAATGAAAAATAAAGGGGTTGGAGATTTAGCTCAGTGGTAGAGCGCTTGCCTAGGAAGCGCAAGGCCCTGGGTTCGGTCCCCAACTCCGAAAAAAAAAAAAAGAACAACAACAACAAAAAATAACCAACCAGCCTTGTTCTTCACGAAGCTACTCTTCTCATTCTTTCCCAGTAGAAATCATGTTTACACATCTAACATACAGTCCTTTCAGGATAACTGTGCCCAGACCTAGGAACAAATTATTTCCCTCATAATTCCTTAATTTCATCCCCTTTTAATGAGGGCAAGAGACTGTTTCCAAAGAGTGGGAAGAGTGAGACAGAAGTCGACGTTTTTCTACATAGGAAAATCTGGTGAACCAAGGGAACAGTTAGGGACAGAAGTCTAGAGTTGGGAACTTCAGGCTTATGGGCAGAGCAACCCTACTTGGGGCAAGTGAAACCTGGGTGATAACACCAAGGCCAAGAACATGAGCCCGGAACATCTGCAGGAGCGAAGATGCCCCAGATCGTTGCCTATGGTAAGAGGAGCTCACATTCCAGTTAGCAAAAGTGCTTGAAAAATAGTGCCCTGGCACCCCTCCCTGGACAGTGAGTAGGACAGTCTGAGGCAAGTCTAGGCACCTCCTTGTTCAGAGATTCTAAGGTTACTCCAGCCTGAAGCCAGAGCTTTCAACCTGGACCCAACTATTGCTTTTAGAGCAGAAATACAGCATCCCTTCTCCTTTCAACTTGGGGATGGGGAGGAGTAGTGTAAAAGTTAGAAAAGAAAGCTAGATACTCAATATTACTCCAGAATTGAGACCCATACAACTAACAACAGATCGTGTGGGAACTGGAATGTTTAAGTGTATCCATTAAGGTCACTGGATACCCTTCCTAGGGAGCAAATTACAAACTCTTGTATGTATATATGTCACACTAGTTGTAAGCTGTATAGAACCCACCAAGAAGTCACTTTGTTTCTGTAGGCAGTAGAGTATCTCTTGGCTTCAAAAACCTTAGAAGTAAAAGCATTTCCAGAAGATGAGAGAGAGGAAAAAAATGATGAATTTTTCTAAAGTGGAGAAAGAGTTTCTAAGTGATAAGGTAGAGCAGGATTTTTCCACACAACTTTGAAGCCATTAAGTTGCCCTTGGCCCTCACAAAAACTTGACCTTTAGTCCTCATCAACTAGTTTGTACTGAAGTGTGTGCGTTCGAGTATGGAAGATACGCTGCACAGAGTATTTGGACTCAGGAATTTCATTTGATCTTCTGTCTTAGAGATACCCAGGACTTTCTCACTGAAATTAGACCTTCCTGTTCTTAAAGCTTTCTTTATGAATTTGAGATGACTACAAAAAAGTGTGACAAGGAGACTGCAAAGAGGCCAGGTGAGCACTGAGCTTGGATTCTGAAAGATGGAGCAAAGGAATGGCATGCTAGGACACAACACAGCCAGAGCAGATATATATCATGGTGGGAAAAGGGTCAAGGAAATGCTCTCAGCTGAGTCTCAAGGGCCGCCTATGCCTGCAGTGTATCTGGTGGATAGGGATAAGGCACCAGCAAGAGTCAGTGATCAGACCTCCTGCCCATGTGAAAGCATCAGTCTCTCCTGATGGCTCCTGTGGTTTGAAAAGAAAAAGAGCATGCTGAGCCATATTGGGAAGCTCATAGCATCTCTTTTTAGAATTTCAAGTTACTCTGCTTCAAGTTGACTTTTCCACAATTACCCCCTTTGGGAAGAGCTGACATGCAGGAAGTTTTCTCCACCCACTTTCCTATGTGGCCCGTGGATAGGCCACATTTAAGTAACTTCCTTGATATGACAATTTATCCCATCCACAGTATAATCCTGAAAGTAGGATAACCAAATAAGATACGGGATGTACACAATATACACATACACACACACACACACACACACACACACACACACACACACACACACGCACACACGCACACGCACACACACACACACACACACACGTATGTATGTTCATAAGCTAGATTGTTGGAAATGTCCTGGAATCATTTCAGTAATCTATTTGGTTATTGTTCTTTATTATTTTCAGAGTCTGGAGTATGATAAGCATTTAGTCTAATAAGCTATAATTTAGCTCATCCCATCTTCAGCTTGAAGACAGAGGAAGTGTGTAGAAGGAGAGCTAAAGTCTATTGGCTAAAGGCATTTGTCCGTGGAGAAAGGTAGGCATAGTTCGGGGAGGGAGAGAGAGAGAGAGAGAGAGAGAGAGAGAGAGAGAGAGAGAGAGAGAAAGAGGTGTGTGTGTGTGTGTGTGTGTGTGTGTGTCAAGTGTCCTGACCTAGGAGGGCAGAGTTGAGTTGAGCAGAAGCAAGGCACTGACCTCTGTGTTCCTAAAGGCCCCTTGGGCCTAGGGAACGGAGGTCACTTCCCTCTGGCTTCCTGAAGGCAAGCTGCCCAGCAGCCTCAGCTGGGACTCACATGCCTTGGTTTGCTTGGTGGCTGTGGTTGCCCCTCAGGGTTCAGTCAGGCAGAAAGGGTCAATAAACTATGTATCTCTAGCAAAAGAAGAGAGACAATAAAACCACCCTCAGGGTCAGAGGTCACCTAGTCACTGATTGAGATATTCACAACTCTTTTTTTTCCTCATTTCTCTTCCTCATCCCCTCTTTCCTCTCCAAGGCTACCATTCCTTTGACGTTTTTTTAACCTTTCTCCAGAGCCATAAGTGATCCTCATAAGTAATTGAGGTGTTATCAGAAAAATAAAATCATATCTAATACCAAATGCATCTTGAAAATGAGGGGTGTGTTGTAAAACCTAACAGAATATGTATTTTTCTCTGAGACTGCAGTCATTTCCCAGCCCAGGGGTCAGCAGACCTTTCTGGTAAAAGGTGCAATAGAAAACGTTTTAAGCTCTGCAGGCCACCTGCAGTCTGTGGAGCATAATCTCCTCTCACTTTTCTTCCCTCTTCCACCTCTAACGCTTTAAAGGTGAGTTAAGAAGCACTCTTGGCTCCTGGACCATTGGAACACACAGGCTAAGCATTACACGTCACAGTTTGCCATTCAGGTCCAAAGCAGACATTTGTCTAACGCTCCTTGTCTCAGCCTGGTTTAGAGGTAGGAGAGAAAGAAGAAAGGGAGGTCCTGTGCTTTGTTTTAATATCAAAGTCCCCACCTCCTCTCCTCTCCCTAGGAAAGGACACCCAAACAAGTGCTATTTGATTTTACAAAATGTTACTCCTGAACTGTATAAAGTCCCTCTGGGATGTGAGAAAGAATTTGAAGGGATCAGGAATCTGTACTTTCAATTTCTGTAGAAGAAAAGATAGACAAGGAAACACAGCTCTGTGCAGAGTGAGGAGAAAAGCCTAGTATTGAATAGGCCTGAATTCAAGGGATATGGGTGCTCTAGAACTTAACACTATGAAAGTTGCTACCAGCACCTAGTACAGTCCAGAAATAAGTTTCCATCACTTAAGGAGCAAGATTTAATCTCAAAGCAGAGAAATTAGTGAGCAAATATGTCACAAGAGTCTAAGGCTTCTTTACTGGTCTGAAAACTGAGCTAATGTACATTTTAGGAGTAACTGAACATTTAGGAGCTTGGTGTTCAAGATAAATGCACATTGATGTGTGCTCTATAAGGCTAGCACTTGATTTGAAATCCTTTTCTCTTACCCTATACCACTGAGTCTCTGGAGAAGAACTTGTAAATGTAAGTCAAATATGCTTGTTAGTGACTACTAGATCTGCCACTCCAAGGTATTCTGGTCTCAAAAAGGGGGGGGGGTCCGATGTGACTTGTCCTTTTTGGCATCTAATCCATGTGGCTACTAGAGTCAAACAACTGGGTACTCTTGGAGGTATGCAGGGACTCTTTGGCGACAGCACCTGAGGAGACAGGATCATTATCTATCTGGAACATTTCACCAGAGCTGGGCTCATAAGTGTTTTCCCCCCAATCTCCTGGACTTCAGGAACTACCTTCTTAATCCCAAAGTGAATTTTGATAGCCTCGGTTTAAGTCCCTGCCTTGTGTCTCCAAGTTTATCCCCATTTACTCCAGCCTACAACTACGAAGTTCAAGGGTATATATCTGTACATCCCTGATTGACAAGTGCAATGAAATTGTCTCGTCCTTGTCTGTTTGCATTTCCTTTGGCGCTGGGCAGCAATATGCCTTGAAACTTCGTGAGGGACAAAGAATAAAACAAAATTTCTAAGGAAAAAAAAAGGTTGATTAACAATACCTATCTGTTGATTCTCTATTAATTTTAAAGGTATTTTGGGCTTTTAGAATATTTGCCAAATGACCGTAGTGAAAAGTAGTGGAGTCAGTAAGGTCTGGAGCTCAGTGAGCGCCTGGTGAGTGTGTCCGCAGGTCCCAGAGTCGGCCAGCTCTACCGCTGAAGCCAATTAAGAGCTTTATCTTAACAAAAAGAAAGAGGACTTAAACACATTCTTACCCCTTTTTTCTTCCTCCTTCACTTTTTTGTCATTTGCTGATTTTCTTATTTTCTTTTTCTTTTTCTTTCTTACCTTATTTTTTCTTTTTAAAAGATCTGTGACTCGAGAGAGAGGGTGGAGATTTATGTAAAGAAATTGTCGTTTACCAGGAAAAAAAAAAACCTGCGAATAATGGTGAGTTTCAAGGACACGTTTCAACGAGAAATACTTTGTACTCCACTGGGGAGAGGCAGGGGCACCAAATTCAGCGTCTTGGAATAATTCCCTTCCTGGATTCAAAGATTCATTTATTGAAATAAATCAGGAAGCATTGGCAGAACGGAAATCCGCTTGCTGGGTTTAAAGGGTCTTTAAAATGTTGTGAGTGTTAGATTGCAAGTCTTTTCTAAATATAAAACAGAAGAAAAGACCGCAGTGTTTCCCTTGGACTTCAAGAAAATTGCTAGGTCTCCGACTTAGGATCCTTCCGTGTCCGCTACAGAATTTTTCAAACATACTGCATGGTAACACAATGCGGCACATGTTTGGTTTTTTGAGGTGACTGAAGGAATGAAGGGCAAAGGCTACGGACTGAGGCTCTGGCTTCCATGGAGAAACCAGTTCTACCCTGTTGCCCCTCACAGCGGTCTTTTTTCCCTCCTCCTCCTCCAAGATAGGTTCTACAAAGAATCAGACTCAAAAAGCTTTGTTCCTTTGGCAATGATAAGCTGCTCTGATTTTATTTATTGCTTTAGATTTGGGTATAAAAATAATCTTTCCTCCCTTTACTGTTTGAACTCAGTGTGAGGGAAAGGATCCTATTATAGTTCCTATCCATGCAGACATGTGGATATTTAGACCAGACCATATACAACTGGGGGACACATAAAAGAGATTTATTGGTTAATTTAGGATGCCTAATACACATGTAAACCCCAGTAAGCCGAAGTTGCTGAGGGAGCTCCGGTTATAGTGGAAAATAGGAACCACGACCGGGGTTCGAGTGGTCCTGCCCGACGCCACGATTCCTTTCTGCACCTGGGGGAGGGGGAGGGGGCACGACTAGGATGCTTTCCACCTCTGGCGCTAGCTTCTGTATGGGGGAAAATTTTGCTCTTTCAAGTCGCCACTCGGCTGGCTCTGACTCAGCTCCCCCAAGCTCTAGGTCCGTCCCCCACCGCAAGTCTTTCCCAGAGTCTCCTTCAAAAAAGCAACTTAAGAGAGAAGCTGCAAGCCCTGAGAAAAAGTTAACTTTTCTCTTGCCCAACATCACTGATTTGTTTTGTGAGGCGTAGGTAGCTTTATTTTCCCGAGCGGTGACTTGTTACAGCTGGAGAGATACTGCTTTCCGTAGAGACTAAGAGTTAGGGCTTCCCCTCCCCAAATATGGAAATTCCCATCCATACCAACCACAACAGAATTCGAAATGGCCTGCCTGTGCCCCGCTGCTCGTAGAGTCCCCAGTCTCATCCTTTGGGGAGTATCTGGAACCCCTGAGCCTCACAGAACAACTGCACTCCTGAAGGGGCCTGACTGCCTCTGGAAGAGCTCCTCTGCCTGGGTTTTGGCCTAGCTGAACGGCCTCAGGTCTGCCCCTTAACTGGGATTCCCCCTCCCCCACTTCCCACCTTCCCACTTCTCGGTTGATGATCTAATTGAATTATGCCTTTTTGTTCCAGGGACTGCAGAGCACGTGCTGGAGGCAATTAATTATCAGAATGTGGCCGCATCAAAATGGACACTCGGTACCCGGTAGGTCAGCGGCGGCAGCATCCCCCCTTGCCCTGCGTTCGAGACTCCTCCCCAAAAGGAGGCATGGTAGTCCCCCAGCTGCCAACCCTCTTCTACAATCCATTGCGGGGTAGCTTGCTCAGATTTCCAAATCTGCAGGACCCTCGCTTATCCGGGTATCTGCAGGGACTGCTGGGAAACTCTTGCAGCAGCGGTGGCGGGACAGCTGCCTTCCCTGGATTTCCAAGCTGGCGGGATCCAAACTTTTTCCTAATATATCCTGGGGTTGTAGGGGTGAGGAGAGGTACAGGAATGCTCAGAAGGAAACTAAGAAAAATAAGACAAGGGGAAAAGAAGAAAAGCAGTTTCTCTTTTTTCCTTTTTCAAACCTGACTCACGGAATTCATTTGCATGATTTAAGCATATTTGTTATTTTCAAAAAGCACCCCCCCCAAAGAAACTCCAGAGGAAGAAGAAAGCCATTTTCTTTAAGAGCTTGTTTTCGGTAAATGCAATAATTTAAAAGTCAGCAGGGCACTCACCTTCCAACTTAGGGAGAGGACTCTAAATGTGGAGTGAGATTGGGGTGAATTGGCTGTGAAGGGGTGACTACTATAGGATGTGGTGCTAGTAGCACCTTCTCTCCACAAACTATCTTAGAAGGTGAGGTGTTGGCCAGATCAGTCAGATAGGAGGGCAGAAACCGAAAAGCTGCAGTTAAAACGCGCTGCTTGAGGCGGTCTCTCCTGGCGCCTCTGAACTTGATCAGATGTTGTTTCCTACAGAGAGATGGCGGCCAGGCTGTGAGGCTGCCTCAAGGCATAGACTTTGGAGACTCTAACCTGGTTGGGATGTGACAATCACAACCATCTCTCAGCCTTTTCTTCCCACTCAGTTTCTTGCGTCCTTTACTGCTTGGCTGCGCACAAATTATGGGTGGATTTATAACCCTGTTTCTGGTCATTTTGGGGGGGGCTCTCAGCAGGGGAAGAGTGGGGTAAGGAGGCCACTCCAACACAACCCCCCCCTGAGAGCAATTCCTTAAGGGAGTAACTGCTTCCCTGGATCACTAGGTGCTTCGCTGGGTAGTCATGGAAGAGAGCAAAGCACAGGATGTTAAAAGGGGAGGAAAATTCCATTCCACGATTGGTTGTCCTTCACACTTTTGCGTTTCAAAACGTTAAGGATCCAAAGCTTGTTGATTTAGTCACACAGAACCCAGCTACTGTCTAGTGTGCTTACTCTGCTTTCTCTGTAATAGGCTGTGTTCTTACAGAACATTTATTTAGCATCTATGCTTGTTTCTGGTATGAGTCTATATGTTCACTGTGCTTTGTTTACTGTTGATACGGTGTTGTGCTGCTTACTTCCTTTAGTATGTTCTGCGTCTTTCGGGAGGTGTGCTTGTTTGCTGTGTTTCATTTGTTTCCTGCTGTTTGCTTAGGTTGTGTTGTGTACATGGTTGTTGTACTGTGTCTGTTTTATCATGGGCAGGGGGTACGTGGTTGAGTAGCAGTGAGTACAGCTGCTAACGTTTCTTCCAGTTTAGGCGGTGGACGGCTACCTCTAGTTTGGGGCACAGGCAGGGAGGGAGCTGATCCGGCCTGGGTCTGGAATCTCCTAACGGGATGTGGGGTGGAAGCCACAGCTGGTCAGGAACACAGATTTGCCCCACTCACGCAGAAATTTGTTCCCGGCACCTACGCAAGGAAAACGTTCTCAAGGTGGCGAGGCAGCAGGGTCCCAAGTGGGCACCAGTGTCTTCTGGACCGAAAGGGGACGGCAGCGACAAGTATCTTCTCGGGTCAAAGAGTTTCTTTAGCCTAGGCGGGCACAGAGCGCGGGAGGGGTGCTTGGGACCCGCTTGGAGCAGGGCCAAGCCAGGGAGAGGTTCAACTCTGTCCCGCCGCTAGCGGAAGCCTGGCCCCAGTTCCCCACAGCCTCCAAAGCCCGGCAGAACCCTCTCAGGGACGCTGAGCAGCCGCCGCCTCACCTGCCAGGCGCTCCGCCGCTACCCAATCAGCTGTGGTCGCCGGTAGCGGCTGCCATGTTCTCCGCTTCGCGCTGCCAATCAATGTGGCGGCGGCCAATGGGCGGCAGGGCCGGGGGTCAGGTGATCTCAGGCCAGCTGGCTCCCCATTGGTGCGCGCTGCCCAGCCTCCCGCTCGGTTTATGTGCGAGGAGTGAGTGATTGACTTTATCAGTCCAAGGACATTACTCTGGAGGTGAAGAGGCTTGGACTCGCGAGGCGAGCACTGAGGTTCGAGCCTACTTACTGCAGGCTGCCTGCCCTCTGGCCACGTTCCGCCTCTGCTACTTGGTGCAGTTGCGCCTGAAAGCCGGTACCCAAGGAGCCTCCTGGCCCCGTGGTTCCGCGCTCTTGAGTAGAGGAGGGGTGTCCGGGACAGGATTGACAAACCCCGCCCTCCACTTATTATTTTGCTTATTTTTCTTTGTGCGATCCTGTTTGTTTGTTAAGCAGATTTAGTCCTAGAGTCTTTTCTCCTCCCTTCTCCCTCCTCCTCTCCCATCACCCTCCCCCCAATCCTTTTTCTTCCCCTCCTCCCTCCTGTCCCTCTGCAGGAGACTCTCGCAGCCAAGGAAAGTTGCAGCTCGGGGTAGCGCCTAGGGGGTCTCCGGGCAGTGCTCAACCGCCGCCATCCCTTTCCGACTACGGCCCTTCAGGGATCTCCTTCGCCTGCACCCTTGCTCACTTCAGCCGGATCTTCTGTGTCCAGAACGCCCCACCTATGACGATGCTCCTGGACGGAGGCCCGCAGTTCCCTGGGCTGGGAGTGGGCAGCTTTGGTGCCCCGCGCCACCACGAGATGCCCAACCGCGAGCCTGCAGCCATGGGACTGAATCCCTTCGGGGACTCAACCCACGCTGCGGCCGCCGCCGCTGCCGCTGCCGCCTTCAAGCTGAGCCCAGCCACCGCTCACGATCTGTCTTCGGGCCAGAGCTCAGCTTTCACACCGCAGGGTTCAGGTTATGCCAATGCCCTGGGCCACCATCACCATCACCACCACCACCATCACGCCAGCCAGGTGCCCACCTACGGCGGCGCTGCCTCTGCCGCCTTCAACTCCACGCGCGACTTTCTGTTCCGTCAGCGCGGTTCTGGGCTCAGCGAGGCTGCCTCCGGGGGCGGGCAGCACGGGCTTTTCGCCGGCTCCGCGAGCAGTCTTCACGCTCCAGCTGGTATTCCTGAGCCTCCTAGCTACTTGCTCTTTCCTGGGCTTCATGAGCAGGGCGCGGGACACCCGTCGCCCACAGGGCACGTGGACAACAACCAGGTCCATCTGGGGCTGCGCGGGGAGCTATTTGGCGTGCTGACCTGTACTGCCCTGTGAGTTAGCTCCGCGCACGGACCCTACGCGGCCAGTGCGCAGTTCCCTAACTACAGCCCCATGAACATGAACATGGGCGTGAACGTGGCGGCCCACCACGGACCGGGCGCCTTCTTTCGTTACATGCGGCAGCCCATCAAGCAGGAGCTGTCCTGCAAGTGGATCGAGGAGGCTCAGCTGAGTCGGCCCAAGAAGAGCTGCGACCGGACCTTCAGCACCATGCATGAGTTGGTTACGCATGTCACCATGGAGCATGTGGGGGGCCCGGAGCAGAACAACCACGTCTGCTATTGGGAGGAATGTCCCCGCGAAGGCAAGTCCTTCAAGGCGAAGTACAAACTGGTCAACCACATCCGAGTGCACACTGGCGAGAAGCCCTTCCCATGTCCCTTCCCGGGCTGCGGGAAGATTTTTGCCCGCTCTGAGAACCTCAAGATCCACAAGAGGACCCACACAGGTAAGGGGAGCAGACAGGTGGGCGCGGGCCTCCCCAGGGGCACCCTGCCACCAAGCGGACTTGAACAGCGAGAGAGGGAGAGGGGTGGAGGCCAAGCCGAGGGGCGGCGCCCCGCCGAGGCCATTCAGTACGAAGCGCTGTCACAGCCTCTCCACCCCTCACCCCCCGGGAACCTGCGGCGCTTTTGCCGAGTTCTAAGTTCCCGAGAAGACTGCTGTGGTCTCAGGAACTAATTGGGACCTTCTCGCGCCCAGGAACCAACTGGCGCCACCTCTTTTTGTGTCCTTTTCTGGGTTACTAGGAAGAGACTCCGAATGTGTTGGGAGTATATTGCTTACAAGCGACTTAGCTCTCTGAACACATTCGGGGAAGGCAACCATAGAAATGCTAATGAAAACTAACTTTGGTTACTTCCGTTCTTTTTTACACTTGATTGGCATATCTCCTAATTAAATGACTGATACTTTTGTCAAACTATTTTTATTTGGCGTTCCAGGTTCAGTTCAGTCCTTTGGAGGAAAGCTAAAGTAGAAAAGGCACTGCTTTCTGTGGCTTGCTCAGAATCTCCTGTAAAATTGTACGTAGTCCCTGGATTTATGTGGTGTTCTCTTTCCGAAAATTAGTAAGAGTACCAGGCTTAGCAAAACCGCTACATTTGAAAGAGGCAAATTGAAAGACACAAAGAAGGGGACCCATAGGGACTGTCCTATTCTTGCCCATTGTCCCATCAGCTTGGTTACACTGCTGAGGTGGTGGCGTAATGTGCTCCGCACATTGGGAGCCCTAATTTTTGGAGGAAGCACAACTTAGGGCAAACTTCTGAGGATCACCCAGCTTTCTGTTCCTGAGAGAACAAAGGGATGTTCGGGTTCTGGGCCGTCCCTACTCTACCCCTGCTTAAGATCACCACCCCCAACTCAGCAAGCTCAATCAAGGCTCTGGGGTTTTCTCCGGGGAAAACAGATGCTACATCCTTCCATAGTCCGCGTTTCCCTCTGCAGAAAGACCGCCGGACTCTCAATCTCCCGCTCACCACTCTGAGAAGTTTCCGGGTTTAACTATAATCTCCCCCTCCCCCCCCTCTTTTTTTTGCATTTTCTGCCTTTGTGTGAAAAACCTTTCAAATGTGAAATTTGACAGACGGTTTGTCACAACAGCAGCGACTGCAAGAAGCTACACATGGCTGTGCACACCCCTGGACAAGCTCCCATATCTGCAAAGTGGACAAGTCCTATACACATCCGAGCTCTTCTGCAAACACATGAAGGTATCACTTTTATTAGCGGTTTATGGTTTGTAAACATTCGGCCTGGATACGGGCCGCAGAACGGAAGCGCCCGTGCTGCCAACCCTCTATCCTTCACGTTAAATCCGATTTGCTCTAGCACTGACACCTTGAACCCATTTTGAGGATGGGGGCGGAGGGGGGTCGAGAAGGAGAGAGCTGAGTTGGGAGGGGGAAGAGAGTGGAGGGAACAATCAGTTGTTTACTGGGAAGCTCTAACCGAGCTCGCCCGGGTTTGCTTTCTGTGGCCACTTCATCCTATCTCAGCCCACGGTGGGAATCCGGAGTGGGCACTCCGAACCCGGGGTAGTGTCATTCGTTTGCTCCTCCGCTTCGGATAAAACAATAGGGCTGAGGAGCTCAGTCTGATTCCAACACATTTGTGTGGGAATTCACATCACCCAACCCCCCCAACCCACCCCTATGTCACTCATCTCTAGACCTGCTTTCCCAGGCCGAAATCTGAAAGTGAAATCTGGAGTGACTATTTTATAGGCCCAGAAGAGTAACTACTTGCCCACTCGATCCACGGAGAAAGCGTTTTTTGAAGTATCACGACTAAAATGGAATTCTTTATTCCTTCTGGAGCCTGGTTTTTGGTGGAAATGCTAGGGGTATCTAGACATGAGTAATATGGAAAAACAAATTTTTAAAATCCCATTTCTCTTTTAAGTGGGCCAGTGGGCGGTCTTGCTCTCTTACAGTATTCAAATGTGCTCTTGTTTTGTTATTTGGGGGTTTTCATTTATTATTGCTTTCACATTGCCAGTTGGAATTATATTCATTATAATATATACATGTTAATTTTAGGTTCATGAATCTCAAGGGTCAGATTCTTCCCCTGCTGCCAGTTCAGGTTATGAATCTTCCACTCCACCCGCTATAGCTTCTGCAAACAGTAAAGATACCACTAAAACCCCTTCTGCAGTTCAAACTAGCACCAGCCACAACCCTGGACTTCCTCCCAATTTTAACGAGTGGTACGTCTGAGGACAACCAAAATGCATTGAAAAGAGAAAACTGAGACAAATCAGATGGAAAATGGAGTTTTAAAGCAAGAGGCCATATATAGGGCTACATCTTGGTAATTACAATTGTTCAGGAAGGTTTTGGGCAAGATCCAAAAGTAGCCATGCCCTTTTCTCAGGATTAGAAAATATGTTTTGGCATTTGAAGGAATTTTAAAAAAAAATCTTTTCACTGCTTTCCCTGCCCCCTCCTCTTGCTCTCTGTACACCCCTTTCTGAAACTCCTTCAAATGATTTGAATTAACACTTGTCCTGTTTCTTGAGGAAGTTATTGAAGGCTTGGTGGTGGTGACGTTAAACTGATGAAAATTCTTCTTCGCCTTAGTGGTGATTGTTTAAACTCTCACAGTCTTAAACCATGCCAAAGTCCTGTTATGTCTTGAACTTTTCTTCAAAGCATTACACTTGTGAATGTATCTTCGTCTAATGGGGTCGAAACTTGTTGTTCAGTATTTTTTCAGGCTGAGGATATGATGTTACTCTACACAGATTGTGACGTTTAGTATACAGTTGCCTTTTGTAATAACTTTTCTTTTTGTAAATACATATCCGTTGATGCCATATTTATCGTTTGTAATTTAATTATTGCTGCAAGTGCCGGGAACTGAACAATATTTATGGATAATGTTTTCTAACAAATTCTGTACAGCTTTTGATTATAACTGCTTTAGCATTAAACAATTATTGTTTTGAGAAAGGAACACAATTTACAATTTTTGAACCATATTGACTTTTGTTTTGTAACAGCCTCCTACAAATAGGAGATGTGAGTAAATTGAATTTTGTTTGTTGGTATTTATAACTCACTCAGATCCCTTTTTTAATTGTTAAATTATTTTTCTATTGCAGTCTAGATTTCCTTACAATGTCAGTTTCCATCTGGGGAGGACCCTCCTTTCTTTATCTCTAGCTCAGATGGTTGTTTAACTTCGAGTTTAAATGTGTTTGTCCTGGATTTTCGGCATGCAAATCAAATAATAATGATCAATTCACTTAGTGGCCATGACATCTCAATCTTGTACTTCAAAGACTGAGAAGCTGGATTTAATCATTCCTGCCCTATATATATATATATAAACATAAGGTAACCTAATTAGTTTATGTCCCTTAGTTCTTTATTACCTTACAAAAATGAAATGGTGGGTGGATGGCATGTTGTTGAGAGATCACTCATATATACCTATATGTTTTGCATCTGTGACTTACTATCTGCCTATCAAATCTTTTTAGCTTCAAAAGATAGCACACTTGAAATGGCAGTGAGCAAGAATACAGAAGGAAATATTAGCTTCTCATGGTGAAAAAGTGCTTCTTTAAAAAAAAAAAAACAAAAAAAAACAAAAAAAAAAAAAAAAACAAAAACAGTCTTTAAATTTTGGATGGCAAAGGCTGATTTGTTGGCTGTATATAGTTGAATTCATGATTATTACAATTACTCATAATGTTTATATAGCGGTGTAATAACTGCAGCAGTTCCTAAAAGAAAAACATTTGCAAACTACATTATTTTTCAAGTTCATTACTTATAGGCAAAGATGTTAAGAGCATTGTTTCCATTAAAATCAGTAACAATGAAAAACAGTTGTTTGTTTTGTGGTAAAATGTTAACAATCCATTTAATCTACAGTGAAGCAACTCACTGGACAAACAGTTCTTTTTACAATGGTTCTATGGAAAAGAAAATGATCACGGTTTTGGGGGGTTGAAGTGGGTAGAGTTTGGAGACTTTTTTAGGGTGCTGTTGGTTGTTGAGAGCCCAATCTCTGCATGAATAACAGAAAAGTGGAGATTAGGCATTGTAAAGTGTTTAAAATGTAAACGAATAGCTTATAATACCTTTTCGCACAAGGGCAATGCTCTCAGTTTTTGTGGCAGTCCAATTTGATATATATAATCATTTTTTCCAATTCTTAGAATTTTGTTTGATTGTTCTTTTCCAGAAAAAAAAGTCTTGGCACATCATATTTATGTTATAACATTTTTTGTATTTGGTGCCCAATATTTTTTCCATGTTCAAATAAATCAATCTCAAAATTGAAATGCTTAGAGAATTTCTGGTGTTTTAAAACAAGCTTTGATTCCCAGGGTCCATTGAAATTATCCATTTTGTTATCTACTTATTTTTGTCAACAATTAAGGACTGACAGTTTTTTCTTTTGATGTATTTTGAGTGAAAATGGTGTCTGTTGCACTTTGCTTCTAGTGTTCCTCCTGGGCGCTAAGCGAACAGGAACAGGATGATCACATGTGCTTTGAGCAGGTAACCGGGTCATTTTTCACCCCACTCAGACACTCCAACCTGACCTTGACATTGAGAGTTTGGACCAGATCCACAGTTCAGGCTTCCTTTCAATTTTAAATGTCAACAATTTTAAATATATATTTTATTCATAAGACTGACTGAAATGTGTGTCACTGAAATGTAAACATAAACCTTTTCTTTCCTTATAGTAAGGTGAGCTCCCTACAATTACTATTTTCTCCTAGTTCCCCCTGATGACCCCAACCCTCAAGCTAGCTTTTAAGTAGATAGGATGAGTAACATTTTTAAAAACCCTTGCTTACACATCAATTAAATAAAATGAAATATTTCATTATTGTCTTGAAAATATTCTACCCTAGATTTTTACAGAAAAGCACTCTTCAGTGCCCTATGAGAGGAAACTGACAAACAACAATGGTAATAACCTAATAACTATAAAAATGTGCTTTTCATGATTCCCTCTTGATTTGGGTACAGCAAATTTCTTGAAATTATGCCCATGCGTTTTTTCTACAAAAAGAAAACTTGGTTCTTTTGAATCTTCGATTTTTTCTTGTCTGATAATCTGCATCGAGAATGTATTTTTATTCTGAATGCTAACTAAACAACCTAAGGAGAGTGTAACCACACACCCCAAGTCATAAACAAAGCTCCCAAGTTCAAGCTTGGTTCTTAATAATCTACTCCTTGAAATGAGAGGTTATCACCAAATCTCAAGATGAGGGGGAGAGGGAGGTGTTTCAAAGCATGGTTGACGACTCCGGCCTTCAAATTTGGAAGGTTCAAAAGATCAGCATCTAGGGAACAAAGACTTGTCTGGTAGGTGTACTGGAAGGGTCCTGGTATATAGACCCAGTAAGTGTTCCCAAAGCCTCTGATTTGGTGTGTCCACATTTGTGCTTGATTTCTCTGCAGCCTCTTTTGCCGCTGGCTTCCATATCTCCCTTTCCTCCTAAGAAATCTGCCCAAACCAGAAGTCCCGAGAAATAATTACCTTGTAAGTTTTTGAAAGGCTCTGCCACCATAAGAATGGAGGGCACTTCTGTAACTAGTATCTAAGCTTATTTTCTGTCACAGGCCCTGGAGTTCCAAGGCTCCATGGAGTTGGGCCATGGGGGAAGGCGAGGAGTGTGACGCTAGGGGGTTTCAGTAGTCCTTGGGGAGCCCCTGGGCCCTGTCGACACACCAAATTCTTCTAAATCTCCGCTTGAGGTTTGGGCAGGGAGGAGGGGACCTCATTTCCTAGGGTCAATTCTCTTGCGGTTTCTGCCCGCTGACCCTTTGACCTCCACCAACAGGGCCCTAGGCGGCCATAAGCTAGCGGATCGCCTTGGGCTCCAAGGACGCTTCGCGCCCCATCGCCTCTCGGCCTCATTAGGCCGGCGGGACTGTAAAGCAGAAATCAGCTTCGGCCTAATCCCGACCTGGGGTCAATTCGAGCCCAAACAATGGCGATCTCCGAAGACTACAGCACTGCGCTGCCAGCAAACTTTGTGTTCAATTCCTTTTCCACTGGCAGGGGTGGGGGTGGGTGAGGACACGTGGTACCCGAGGGCACTGCGGCATCCGTCAGTCTGCAAACGCCCTCTGCTCGGCCCTCCAGGCACATCTCATGGTGCCGAGAATGAGAGGCAGCTCCTGCCTGCCCCTGACTATGAGGCTGACCCAAAAGGGGCCTCCTCGGCACTGGGAACACACTTTGAAGTGGTACGCGCACGTGTGAGAGCTGGCCAGGGCCTTAGCGAGACCCGCAGGGAGGAAAGAGGAGGCTCGCTTTCGGACTCTCAGCCCCGCCCCTGCTCCCCGTGGCTTCGGCCTTTTCAAGCCAAGACCGGGGACCTTAGGACTCCCCCCACCCCCGCGGGCGCGGCGCGCAGGCGCAAAGCCTTGCAGCCGTCGAGCAGGATTTTGTGGGTGGGGGGAGGTTGAAAGCAGCCTCGCGGGGAGGGCGGCCTCGGCTAAGCCAGGGGAGGGCGGGAAGAAAGGAGAGGGATGTGGAAAGGAGTGTGGGTTTGGGGGCGGCTCTCGAGTCGGGAACATGGCGGCCGGATGCGAACCCCTGCAGAGCGGCGCACAACGCAGACTACAGGCTGCCGCACTGTAAGTTGTCGTTGAAAATTCCCTGGTTATTCCTCTCGCTGGTGCCTCGCGACAGTGTAGGTCGTGGCAGTTGAATGCAGTTTTAAAACAAACAGAAAAACGGAAGCGAAGAAGTTCTTCCTGGGCACTCTGGTCGGAGATTGATGTGCTCTTTAGGGGTATTGGGGGGGGGGTGTCTCAAAATATTTGAAGAACAAAACCCACCAGAAGAAGCTCCTGGCACACACTCAAACACACTCACACATATCCCTCTCCTCCTTCTTGCACGGTGTGTATGTATGCAATTTTGAGTTAACGTTGTCCTTGTTGGAATTCCACAGCACCTTCGAGTCCTTAAAAAACGAACAACAGTGGACAATGTGTTCTCTTCCCAGGACAATGGTCAAGCCGGATTGGAGGGAAACGAAGGCTTGTCGACCCACTTGTACCTTTGAGAGATTATATTCTACCCTTTCCCCAGGCCTCGTTTTCTGCATAACTAACTCATTTAACGAACCCCCGGAACACACACACAAAATCAGCACCGTTAACGCTTTTGTGTGTGTACCAACAGCTGGTAGTCTTAAGTTAAAGGGGAAAGGGGACTCGAAATGTCCCAAACTTTAATTCGGTTTTTGGCTTAACTAACTGCTTTCATACCAGAGTGAAACTCTCTGTGGTCTCCAGCTTCTGTCCAGCTCCTGTTTCCTGCACAGAAAAGTAAAAATGCTACGGATTCATCTTTATATGTGTCCTTAGTAAGGAAAGTGACATTTTAAAAAGGTGTACTTTATTGACTTCTCTAGGCAAATAAGGTGCACGAATTCTTCTAGGTGTTCCTAAAGACCAGCGTCCAAGCGAAAGGACAACCTTCTTGGGGTTGTCCACTCTCAAGCTTCTGAAGATGTGGGGCAGTTCCTGATGGCCACCTTGGGAAGGGCCCCAGGTGGGTGGGCAGGTCATTAGCAAGTCTGGCACTGATCTGGAGGAAATCTGCAAAACAGTGCCTTTATCTGCAGAGAACAATTGGTGGGGTTGTCTTTCCTTCTTTTCAATGCACAAAGACAGAGGCTTTGGAGCAAGAATTTGGACTATGCATTTAAGTTGCGGTGTTTTGCATTGAAAACCTCTAGGCAATTAAAATTAGCATGCTCCCCACCGTACTTTCTGCGCTTATTATGTGTGATTTCTACTATGTCAAAGGCAGGAGACTTTTTCAGCATTTGAAAACTATTTCGAAATTGCCACTGCTAATTTCACCCTGTTTCCTGTAGAAATTCCTCTCTCAGCTTTGGCCACCCATAGACCACGGTGGAATGATCCACTGACATCTTTGGGAGATCCAATGAAGTAAACTGTGTTTGCTTTATACTTTGCTTTTCCATCTGAACCCTGAAATGTTAGCTTTTTTTTTCCTGGTTAAATCTCTTGATATCAAGTTTAGGGAAAAAAAGAAAAATTATTTCAATTGGAAAAGTGTTAGGCATGAGCTAGACATTTAGGGGTTTGCGTTTGGATTCTCTTCAGTTGACTTTAAAATCAAGCTAAGATGCTTTGGTGAATGCTTTCTTTGAGATCCCTGATCTGTCTTTGATAAACTGGTTGACTTAAAAAAATAGGAATTATGTTAATGGAATTTCTGTTAAACAGAGCAAATTATATTTATTGACTCCAAAAGACACTTCTTTTCTCACTGAAGATTTTGTTTCTCATAACCAACTACTTTAGAAACGTATAACTAGGAAAGTCTTAAGTTTGCAGGAAGCATTTGAAGAGAGCACTGTTCACACCACTTGGACGAATGGTAACTTAACACAGGTGCAAAGTGTCTTTGAAAATTAGAGGGACTTTTCTTTCAAAACACATGTTAAAACTAAAGCAGCTGAGGGGCTAAGCGGTGCTGCCTATTTCTAACCTGATACCACTTCAACCTGTTTGCTAATCTGCTGACTAGAGAAGCAGAAGCTTTATAGCAGCTATAAAACACCTTTCAACAAATGGCAAGTTTATAATATTTGCTCTCTAGTAGGCTATGTGCATTGTCTAAATTGCTTTTTGAAAATGCAATCTATGTGGAGACCATTTGGGAAAAAAGATGCTAGAAATAAGACATTCCTTCTTGTTTTACTGTAAACTAGCAGTTTAAAACATATCCAAGTAATACTTTATGACATTTTTTTCTGTAAAAAAAATTTGACCTATCTGCAGTTCACTTTTTGTTTTCTTGCCAGTGTTGTCCTGCTTGGTATCTGGGACAGACTCTAATTCCTGATGAAGAACTTGCTACTGACGTTGGTATGCAGCAAGCAGTCCTCCTATCCTAAATGCAGGGTTAATGCCGAACCTACTGTGCAAGAAATGATTTACTGATGAGGTTTCAAAGGAAACCACATCAATTTGGATGTCTGTTACCTTGAAGTGATCATTTTAAGAGTAGTAGCATCTTCCTTAGGTCTAAAAAAAAAAAAGGACTATTTTCCTCTTTTTGGTGTATTGCATTCTGTGTTGAGCAAATCATTTCTGAAATGAAAAAAAAAAGGCTTCCCACCAATTTAGGATTTATAAATGGGAAGATGTTGGTGAAGAGGGACCTTGTTCAGAAGCCAGTAGGCATTATTCTCATGCACTGTTGCAAATCTCTTTCTCATATCTGAGCTGATGCTTAAAACTAGAAAGTGGAGTATTCGCTTTGTTATTTTCACTATGTTTGTATTCAAAAAGCAATATCCAGGGTCCTGAGAATTGTTGTTTGACCTAATAAAACTGTTTAAATTATTTTTGTGATTATTGTTTTATTACAGTAATAACCATAATCCCTAAATAACTTTGATTAACCTGTTGAATGGGGGCAATTTATTTTCTATTCACATTTTCATTTGATGGGTGGCTTTTCAGTAACGAGTCAACTTGAGAAAACCTGGAAGAACAAACCCGAAGCAACTGTTTTGAGTTCTCAATTCCCTCTTCCCTGGGGCTTAAGGCCAATTGCTGGGGGTAGAGGGAAGTCAGAGAAAATTCACAAGCAAGGATTAATGGAGGTCAGGAGAAGGAAGGAAGACAGATCCGGAGTTTGGAGGGATGAAGATCATTTACATTACATAACACTATTTGAGTAAGAAAGAACAGGAGATGTAGCTGGAGATCACAATAAAAGGTAAAAGGAGGGTATCCATGACAATCCAGAGAAGACATTTTGCAACAGTACAACTGTAGTTTCTTACAGTCTTTATCCTAATCTTTGGGACAATTTCAAGGTCACTGATTAGAATAGTTACAGAATCATGGGACACAAGTGTTATTAAAATCAGATTTATTGTTAATTAGTTGTAAGTTATGGTGAAATAATTGTTAGGAAGATGTAGACTTTTGAAGGATCTCCCAAACATCAAAAACTTGATTCATTATTTTCAGTTTGTCATGTGTGATCTAATATAATCTGTGTGCCATTACGGTTTATATTTGTCATGGTTATACTATGATAGACTATGAGTATATTGTTGTTGTAACTTAAGATCAGTTTCACTAAAATCAATATTATTATAATTTTAAGTAACAGCTCATCTCTTTCTGTTTTCTGTTCCTTATTTACCTCAAGAGTAGAAAAATGAACAGGGCTTGATGATCCACAACCTTAATCCCAGCACACTTGAGACAAAAGGTAGGTGGTTTTCTGAGTTCCAGGACCAGAAGAATTAATTACAGAGGGAGTTCCAGTACAGCCAAGGCCTTTACACACAGAAAATGTGTCTCACAAAACAGAGAAGGCTAGATTGACTCCATGACAGACTAAAAAAATTGGCAGTTAAGGAGACTAGGCTTAAGAACTGGGCAAGTCCAGGCAAGTCAACTACCAATAGAAAAACCCCAGGCTCCAGTCTTCTCACCCTGATAATGGTACCTGAATGCTTAGAGATAGATCAAGACAAAGCTCATCTACTCCAGAATTTCCTACTGTGCTTTAAATCAGGCCTGCCAGCTCACTTGGTTGTCTCTCTATCTTGGTAATGGGAGACCCCAGCATGCTGGACTTCTGCACAATAAAACATTCTTTGTGTTTACATACTATCTGAGTCATGGGTATCATTCTTCAGGGAATCATGGACCTTTACAAAACAAACAAAAAATTTATGGTAGGGTGCTTGCCTAGTAGGAAATCAACTTTGTATCTAATCCCAAACACCACATAAACCAGGCCTGGTGGTACATGCTTGTGATTACACACTGGAGATGTAGAGGCAGAAGAATCAGACCTTCACACTTACAAGGTTATTCTCAGCTATATAGAGTTGAGGGCCAGCCTGGAAGAGATGAGACCCTGACAAGAAAAGAAAGGAAAAGAAAAGAAGAGAAAAGAGAAGAGAAAAGAAAAGAAAAGAAAAGAAAAGAAAAGAAAAGAAAAGAAAAGAAAAGAAGAGAAAAGAGAAAAGAGGAGGCAGAGGCTGTCAGTTCTGTTTGTTTGAGGCCAGCATGGTCTACAAAGTATGTTCCAGGACAGTAAGGGCTACATAGTGAAACACTGTTTTGAAAAACACAAAACACAATAAAAAGAAACCAATCAAAAAAGTTTAAATTTTGTTTTTTGTCTTTTATATTATAAAGTTTATATGATAAAGTTTATAGCAGTGTTGATTAGAATTTTATTCTGTGCTTGTTTTTAAGAAAAGGATCTAGGTTTTGAAATAGGCAGCAGAGAATAATAGTGTTGGAATTAAAATAAAAAACACTTGGGGAAGTTAAGCTACAAGGTTGTGTATGAGCCAGGTACACTGTGATGATCATCCCAGTGTTTTTTCTAAGGACTAAAGAACAACAACAAAATGTCCATAAAGACCTTGTCACTGACTATCCTCTGAGCAAATGTTAGCTCCTTTCTTTTCCATTTGCAGGTAGTTATTGTTTTGTTGCTTAGGGGCAGTTTTCAATTTTTAATAATATGGAATATTTTATTACAAGTGAATCACAGCTTATAATAGGGAACAAATCAGTACAGATTTTAGATAAGAGATGTTGACTAGAGACATCTAAGAAATACCAAACTTCATAAATATAATCACTAGATCATGCCTGTAGGCTTGTAAACACAGACATAAATATTTAAACATAAAAATTTTGTTATTAGATTTCTATTGTTCATTGTGTTCCAATGAATAATACACTTATTCTTTAATGACAAACTAGAGTTGAGTACTTAACACTTGTAAACAGTACTTAAATTGGACTAAGTTTTTACTTTCAGCACTGACATTAAAATTCAATGATAGTCTATACTCAAATGTAAAGGAAAGATTAGATCATATATCTTAAATTATTCCATTGTCCTCTGCTAAATTTATGTTAGCATTATGCAGTGTGACTATTGAATAATGAGACTAATTTTTTTCTGTGGAGCCTGGAAACTAACCTTGAAAGTAATTTCCAAAGTAGATGTCCTGAAATGTTTTGACCAATGTCCATATTGTTAGAAAAAGTTTATGGACTCCTGAGGTGACTATTATTTCATTGAGATGAGAAATCAAAACAAACCAAATAATAGTCTCTGCGCTTATTATTTTATAGTCATGATTCTTGTTTCATTATGTTGTAATACCTTCCATTGTGTGTGTGTGTGTCTGTGTGTGTGTGTCTGTGTGTGTGTTTGTGTTGTGTGTCTGTGTGTTTTGTGTGTCTGTGTCTCTGTGTTGTGTGTGTTTGTGTGTGTGTGTGTGTGTGTGTGTGTTGTGTGTGTGTCTGTGTCTGTGTGTGTGTGTGTACACGGTCATCTCCAGCACCGTATGTCTGGAGTTGATATCAAGGTGTCATGATGCACTTACCTATGGTTTCAGCACAACAGGACATCTGTTCTTTTTGTCTCAAACATTTACAGGCACAACTGTCCCCAACATCTCATCATTCCGTCAGGGAACTTTCTGAGGACCTGACTTGTAAGAAAGGCTTTATTTTTTTTTTTCTATTAGAAAAGTACAACAAAAGGCAAGAGGAATCAAAACGCTTCTCTGGGTTTAAGAGCATGTTCTTCTGTCCTCTTCTCTAGGGGGAAAAATGGCACTGACCAACCTGATTATTGAGATTAGTCCAGATCTTCTCCCTCATCCAGCCATTGGAGACACTACAGCACTGAAGGAAATAGGCATACTTTGAAATTGGGCATTTCACACATCGCTGATGCTCAGTAACAACTAAGCACAATTCAAACAAGTTCCATGACTGATGCCCTGTCCAAAATAGGTGGGGTAAATATGAGTCAGGAGGAAAGAGATCTCAGCCTTTCTGATCTTCAAGTTTTGCTGAGCCCTCCAAGACTCTAAAAGTATATGGAAGGGAAGAAAACCTTCCTAAATTGATAGTTCATGTTATAGGAAGTTATGCATTGGGGTTTTTGTTTAGTTTCATGGTGTGAAAAGATCCAACTGAATAATATTTATCATACTGTAGCATAACATTTTTATACTTTTTAAAGTTAAGACTTTCTTGTTTTGCCACAGGTGCTATCCACTTGTGCTCCACACGTATCTATGTACTGATTACTAAGAGATAATGGCCAGGAGATCCTGTTTCTTTGGAGGTCTGAATACATTTTACAAAAAAAAGCTGTTTACTCACAATGAGACCTGACATGCAATCAGCTGTGGTGATAACTCCAACTACAAGGAATCAGTTAACCTATTTGACCAATGCTATATCAAATGAAGACACTGAGTGGAGCAACTTTGGTAGTTTCGATGGATTCATCCATCAGTCATCAGGATATAGTTGCTGTCCTATTTCACTTTGCTAAAAAGCTCATATATCCCACAATGGATGCCAACAATGCAGGTCCTTGAAACAAATGACACATTTGACAAAGTAATCTTTTCAAAACCACTATGCACTTGAGCATTTGTCTTTTCTTCTGATACAGCATCTGTTCATCCTGTCCATCACACACCTATTCCTTGATTATTCCTGAGCCCCCATGACTTTTTAGTTTGATTTACTGTTATCTCAGGGATAGGAAATGAAACCTTTCCCATTGAATGTTAAGTTGTTCAACACCAAAAATGAGCTTTATGCCCAAGGCACTAAATTTAATCTTACAGAAACACTTTCTTAAGATTCTGATAGAACAGTGATGTAAAAGGAATTGAGTATATGTATGAGTGGAACAAGAATCTAGTAGAGCCAGATTAGGAAACATGTTAAAGCCACCATTTTTGTTGTTGTCTTTCCTATAATTCTTGAAACTTGGCAGTACCTTTACGGTGATGTAAAGCTTCAGACCTGAAGCTTTGGTTTCTGAACTGGTGACATGAAAAATCACATGGTTCATCATTCTTTAGTGAGACTGTTTAACTCAATAATTTCCTTACATTAATAAAACTGCGGAAGTCAGTCTTAATCTCTGATTTTCATATATGTGGATTGCATATATGTGATTCGCTGTAATTGTATATTTAGTGATTGCATAGTACTGCTATTAGAATATCGAATTTCAATGCAGATGCTGCCATTATCAGTGTAATCACTTTGCATAAGGAAGAAGTTGGAAGGTATTATCACTTCAGTATGAGCATTAGGGACAAGTACCAACTTCTACCTTCGAAAAAGAAAATAGTCTGGAAACATCTTTGAATTAGAAAATTCATCTGAACAAGGAGTAAACTCTGAACAAATACAGACCCTGTAAAGGATCTGTAGGTGCACCAGGAACATTGATATAGGTTTGAAGAATGTGTCTCAGTAGCCTAGTGTTCAAAATTGAGTTGTGGTGACATCAGGAAAGGGGATTTCTTAAGTAAGGCAAATGGTGAAACATACCTCCTTAGTGCCAGGGAAATAGCACAGCTGTGGTACATGTATGTTGAGAGATTCAAATGTGGCCATCTGACTTTTGTGTTTTCCCTACAGTATTGCTCAGACTTGGTCTTGAAATCCTGCGTGAATGTCTTTCTCCTCCTTAGTATATTGAGGGCTAGGACTGTAGGAGCATACCACTGCACTCAATTATGGTTGATTTAGAAATGTATTGTCTAGAATGCAAGAAGTGAGCCTCCTCATTGATTCTCAGTTTGAGCTTTGGCCTCAAGCTTAATGTAGTGTGGAAGCCCAATTTCCTTTGTTTGTGCCACAGGCTTTTCCTCTTGTAAATGGTTACATTTAAGGCACAATCTAAGGACCTTCTCAGGAACTTCTTTATTCTTTGAGGAAATTTCTCAAGGAAGTCTTCCAGTACATTTCTCCTTTAGGTCGTTAGACAGTTCAAACCTACCAGACAACTATAAGTAATCAAAGCCTAAATGTCAGTCATGCGCATTAAATTAACTGGACATTGTGATGTCCTATCAAGAGATGACTGTGGGGGTTGGGGATTTAGCTCAGTGGTAGAGCGCTTGCCTAGCAAGCGCAAGGCCCTGGGTTCGGTCCCCAGCTCCGAAAAAAAAAAAAAAAAGAGATGACTGTGTTTTATGGACAAAATGGAGCAAAAGAGAAATGATATAGTTGGATGTTAAAGACAACTTAAAAAGTTTGCACTGCTGTGTGATTGTCTTGGCATAGTGCCCTGCAATAAATGAGTGCGTAACTGGGATCTTTGTTTCCATGCTGTGTATCTCGATTGGTCTTAGCTTTGATTACCGCAGAACTATAGTTCTAAGTTAGCCTGGTTCGTGTGGGCTCTTCTCACCTGCATCAAATTGTCTCAAGTAGAACTTAAGTGAATGAAATCAAAGTTCTCAGTGACAAGGCCTAAGGTCCTTCCATTTAGATAATTGTGAATTTATTAAATATGTACTTTTAAAAACTACTACTTCATAGGAAACAAGAAAATAATCATCAAAACTCACGATTCTATTTAATGCCAAACTGTCTACTTATGCTTGAAGACTTGGTATATCTCAGATTGGATATACCGTGGTGTTAGAGTGTTTGCTTAGCATGTACAAGGCTCAGGGTTCCATCTCCAGCAATGGAAGAAAAAAGAACTCAGTATATCAAAATGGCATAGCCAATCAAGAAAATTTTGGATTTTTCTTTGAGGGTGATTTTTCCCCCAGTGTATATAACTGTCTTAATTCTCTTAATTTTACAAATGAGATTGGCCAAAAATGTGGAGGCATAGAGATGTAGATTCAAGGAGAAATTAGTAACTACAAACAGGAAGTGGATTTTAAATTCCTCAGCACCCATTTGTTTGAGTTAACATTTAGCTTAAAGGCAAACCCCCAGCCTATTTGTATTTCTGATCATTTCCCATTCCTTATGGCAATGTTTTTCCCCAAGGTTTCTGCAGTTTTCTGTGCCAATGATCCTGGCATACTAAAATGGTTACATTATAAATCCTGTGCTGTCAGACAAATTTTTTTTTTTTTTGGCTCTTTTTTTCAGGGCTGGGGACCGAACCCAGGGCCTTGCGCTTGCTAGGCAAGTGATCTACCACTGAGCTAAATCTCCAACCCCACAAATTTCTAACACTACAGAAAAGAATGGCATTGCTTTTCCTTTAAAGAGTAAGAACGATAATTCTTTCACTTCTCTATAGTTCCATTAAACAGCCATTATGGCAGTGTTAACTAGAAGGAAAAACTAATTCTAAATGTAACTTTTAGTATTATGGGTCCTAAAGGTTCAATTTCCCATTCTATTGAAAGAGATAAACTGTTTGAACCCAGCAAAGATACCTTTAGCTAATAATGTGCATTTGCTGATAAAAGAACATTCCACCAAATCTTTTCCAATACAGCCTGTTTTGTCTAATAAGCAGTTGGGTTTCAGTTTCCTTTACAGTTTTAGCTTATTTCAACCTACCATTTATTTCCACAGAAACAGCAACAGTTAGGGCTTCCAGATTAACTATTCAGGAAGTGTGTTTTTCTTTTCTTTTAATGTTAACTTGTGGTGTAATCAGATGATGATATCATAATAATTGTAGTGTTAGATAATTCAGCTGTACATGCCAAAGGCACACATACACTCCTCAGTTCGCTCCTCCCTCAGCTGCCAGGACACAAATGGATATGATAAAAGTGGATCTCTTTGCACATCTCCTTGGGTTAGGTGGGACCAAGAAGAATTTTAAATTAGAGTGTGTGCGTGTCGGGTGGTGGGGTGTGTGCGGCTGTGGGGCACAGTGCCCTTAGCATACACAAGGCCTTGAATTTAATTGCCAGTATCAAAGCAGAAATAAATTGGGTGTGGAAAAGGGAGGAGAAAAAAGAAAGTAGGGAACAACAGGGGTGCGGTGAAGAAATGCTGAATATATAGTATATCCGTGTATAGAAAAATTGTAAAAACAATTATTTAAACCTCTGTCAGTTGAGTTAAAGTAGACTGGGCTTGGTGCTGACTTTCAGGTGTCGTCTGTAAGTGCAGGTGGAGAAAAAGCATGGATCGCACGTATACTGACTGGTTTGTGGAGCTGTGCTTTTGTGGCTGGTGCAATGCCATGGGTAGACTGTGCAGGTAAGAGGCTCAGGGCTTCCAACACAGAAAACAGTCCTTGTGAGACAGTATTTTCTCCATTCAAAACCATGACCTTGTTTTCTTTGTCTACTTTGCTTTATGAAGTGTCTTCCTTCCAACACACACACACACACACACACACACACACACACACACACACACACACACACACACACTTCCCAGTGATGGGGAATAAAGTTCTTTCTTATCTTTGTTTAAAGCTTTGGTTTCTAAGGCAAACGCAAAGTAAACCTGCAAACACACCAAACCTGCATTTTAGCAGCGACCAATTATTTCCCAATTCCACCTTGTGACAAAACTGTACCCTTAGTTTCCATTTTGTTATGTGTTTGGCCTACATGTATGTCTGTGTAAAGGTGCCAGATTCTCTGAAATTGGAGTTACAGAGAGTTCTGAGCTGCCATGTGGGTGCTGGGAATCGAACCTGTATCCTCCGGGCCACCATCCGGTGCTCTCAACTGCGGAGTCATCTCTCCAGACCTCAAAACTGTTTTTTTTTTTTTTACTTTATTTTTATTTTCTTTGTTGTTGTTGTTGTCGTTGTTGTTGTTGTTGAGACAGCTGGCTGCACAGCACCAGGTGGGTTGGAGCTCATTATGTAGCCCTGGCTGGCTTTGAGTTCATCATCCTCCTGCCTCTGCCTCCTTGTGTGGAGAAAATCTTATTCCTTAGATTCTGGAGAATGTGAGGAAGGTAGGTGATAAACCAGTACTGTAAAGGGACCCCTGTGTGGAGCTGTCCACCCAGGACCTTTCACTGGTTGTGAAATTCCCTACATTTTAAAACACTTTTCTTATTGAAATTTCCTCATAGTCTTTTCAGTTCCTTCTCTGCTGTTTTCAGAATGGTGCTTAAACATGAGATGAAAGACCTGATACTCTCTATGACAAAAAAAAAGTTTCAGTGACAGGCTTCACTAATTAATGTGTAACAACCGCGAGATTAGCCTTTCAGTTAGCTTTGTGTTGAAGCTATACCATATTTTCAAAGGCTGTAACTCAGACCATATTGGAGCCCAACATGTTTGAAATACAAATCTTCACACATGGCTTTGATTATGATATGCACAGCAAGTATAGACACAGTACAGTAGAATGCATTAAAACAGGGGAACTTATGCAATGTAAACATTTTGGGTCTTAATCCTTCTACTGCTGGAAGAAGATCAGAAAGACGGTTGGCAGGGCAGGTTGTTGGGAGTCCTGTATTGGTTATGAATGAAGAAGCTTCCTTGGATGTCTGAGTATGAGAGAAGTGAATAGAACACATGGCTTTTAAATGCCCTGCATTTCCTTCCCTCAGTGGAAAAGCACATACTCAACCCTGTATTAATAAAGTCATATCCCTTTCTTGTGGTTTTTCATACCCCCACAATGTGTTTAACGTCTTATTGGAATATTATCTCAACAGACCAAATATTTGAAGCTGTTGCAAAACATTTGATGTGAGCCTTTGTTACTGGGCGGAGAGTCACAGGCTAAAATTTGTATGAGTATTATCTACCTATACTTCTGTAGATATAAAAATAATAGAATTCTAGAGCAATCAAACTGGAGGACAGTGAAGAAAGCATAAGTAGTAGAAAACAAAAAGCAGGTTTAAGAAAATAATTAGGGTGTGTAGACAGTTTTAAATTAGTGATGAAGACTTAAGAAAAAAGATGCCTTCAGTCGTAGTACTTGGGAGGCAGAGGTAGGTGGATCTCTATTAAATCAAGAGCAGCCTGGTCTACAAAGCAGAGCAAGTTGCAACTTGTCCAGACATACACAGTGAGTTCTTGTCTCAAAAAGAATGTAATTATGTTTCTTTTCATTTGAAATTCTAGGTTAAATATTTCTGACATGTCTAGAAGTTGCTGAATTAAGAAGGGCTTCCTGGGCCTGAAGCTGTAGCTCCTACTACAGTAAGTGCTTAGTTGGTACAGTGGGTCCTGGTTTTCTCCTCAGAATCACACAGAAGGTGGGGCAGGATTCCTGCTTTGGCGAGTGTATGTTCAGCTTCAGTTTCGCTTTGCACTGGGGAGGATGAAACCCAAGGCCTTGCACAAGGCAAGCAAGCACTCCACTACTAAGTTAAAGCCTGCCCTTAAAGTTCAATAAATTGTAAAAGGCATTACTTAGTCTGAAGCCTGAACCAGGAAAAAAACATGTAATATTGTGATTCTGATCCAAGGCAGAACAACCCTCTGTCTACCTTTTAAATGTTGGGAAGAGTTGAGAAAGACAGAAAAGGGACGCCAAGTCAAAGATGGTCGTGTCCTAATGACGGAGAGAGCACCGTTTCCTGTGCATTGGCTCTCGAAGTACCATTAGGAAGACATTGCTTGCATCCTTTCTCAGTGTTTTTGTATTTACTTCCTCTCTTTCCTGCATCTGCATCTCATTCTGTCAAGTTCTAACCACTTTTTCCTCAGGGATTCTTATTCATCTTTGCACTCTTGCTTTCTGTCCCAGGGTCAGATGAATCTTCCTAACACCCAACACTGCTAATGTCATTTTTATGTTTAACAACCTCCAGAAATTCCTCTTGCTTACCCAATTACAGAAATCCCATGTAAGGTCTTTCTCATATAGGCCCCACCATATTTTTAGCATATACCTTTCCACACATTCTACATTCCAGTACCAAAAAACCGATCAACCAACCAAACAAACAAACAAACCAAAACAAAACAAAAACCCCATCTTCGGAAGTGGCTCGAAATAATAGTCCTGTTGGGATTCATTGTGCTGTTTTGTTCTAACCCAGTCTTGTGGCTTCAGAGAAGCCATTTATCTCTTTTAGTCTCAGTTTCCTCGTCCATGTAAAGGAGATAATGTTAACACCTACCGGGATGTTTTGAAGATGGAACAAATGATAGAAAATTCACAATTGTTGGGAGCAGCGGGGTATTTTAGATTATTTCTATCAATCACTCATTGGTTACTTGTTGGGTGACAAGCACAGTGGGAGCTAGTTCTGGAGGGTCAGAGAGAAGCTCATCAAAGTTCACGGCACTTACACAAAAGTAGCTTCTAGGTTGTCCCTGTGTGAGCAATGGTGCTAAGCAGTGTAGAGAACATATGTTGTGTGTCATGGGAAGGAGATGTCTGGTGGTCCAGGATGGTGGGCCAAAGCTTCTAGGAAGAAGGATTTCAAGTGGGTAGTTTTTCTTGTTCGTTTTGTTCTTTTTTCAGTACAAAGTCTCATGGCTTGAGCTCACCTCATAGCAGAGAAGGACCTTTAACTCACGATCCTAACTCAACCTCCCAAGTACTGGGATTGATTATAGGACTACTGCACTATGCCCAGATGAACTGGATAGGTTTGAGAGGGATCTGGAAGGGACAGGCTTCGGAGAAGCAGATCTGCTTCGGTAGAGGAGAATCTCCCTCAATGTGTTTCTTTTGGAATGAAACTCCTTAGTCTTTGTTCAGGAGCAAGCAGCTAGTGGATTTGTTTAGTGATATCACACGGTTGACACATAATATCTACTTTTACTGTGGATGACAAAGTTGGGATCTGAGAGATGATGGTGCCTTTTGGTGCATGGATTTTCTTCCAATAGACTTCTTCTTGAGAGGATAAAGGGTTGTGTCTTAAAGTGGAATGAAGCTGAATCTGGCTTAGTGCTGGCTACACTACATGAAAGGCAGTCTCACTTTAATCATAGAAGATTAAATGAGTCAGCCTTTGGGAAAGGGATTGTGGATTCTTGTGATCTGATTATGTGTTTGTCTCAATGTTATCTGGAGACGAGAAAGGGGCTTCCCTCAGAAGGAAGTAGAGAATCACATTCTTTCAGATGGGAAGCAGGCAGACTGTCCTTTGATGAGCAGGAAAGGAGACCTTCTCTTTTTTTCTGAAGCCACAGGGAAGTGTATCCACAATCTCAGGTGTGGGGATTCCTGAAGATTACTGTTAAAGTGGCTTTTGCGATAGTACCTACCATGAGCATACCACCAGGAAATGGGGAATTGCAAATTATGAATGTTAGCATTCTGTCTAAGCTCCACCCCCACAGTTACCTGGCAACAGCCAGGTATGCTCTGCCCTACAGTTACCTGGCAACTGACATGTATGCCTGACTCACTATAAAAGGGGTTGTTTGCCCCCTCCTCACTCTCCTGCTTTCTCTTGCTCCTTTCTTTCCCTCTTGCTCTCACCCTCTTCCCCCTTTGTTCCTTCTCTCCCTATTCCCCTCCTCCTTCTCTCCATGTGCTCATGGCCCGCCTTTACTCTTCTATTTCTCTGTCTCTGTCTCTGTCTCTCTCTCTCTCTCTCTCTCTCTCTGTCTCTCTCCCTCTCTCTCTCTCTCTCTCTCTCTCTCTCTCTCTCTCTCTCTCTCTCTGCCATACTACTCTCTTAACTCCCCTCCCCATGCCTTGAATAAACTCTATTCTATACTATACGTTCATGTGGCTGGTCCCTCAGGGGGAAGGGATATCTCACCGTGGACCTGCTGAGGCACCCCCTTTCCTCAGACCTTCAAAAAAAAATAATTCCCCACCTTTTTATCTTTTTATAAACACAATATTGGTGCAGAAACCCAGGACATAGTCTCTCTTTATCTTTTTCTAAACACATCCATGAACCTGTACTTCCAAACTACTCCTGCCCTTGTCATAGCGCCCTCTCAGCATTCTGTACATTACCTTAAAAACTATGTACGTGAGGGACTTAGCTGAGTGGCAGAGTTCTTACCTTAGTTCAGTCTGTAGTAGTGCCAAAATAAGTGTTGTCCTAGGCTGGGTATGACTCAGTGGTAGAGTACTTGCTTACCATATATGAGTCCCTAAGTACCATTCTCAGCACTGCACAAGTTTGGTCTAAACTAAAAGCATCTGGGGGAAGAATATGTTTTCGTTAAGAAGAAATAGAGGTGCTATCAGAAGTAAGCGTCCTCAAAAGTTTTTGTCACTGAGAAAAAGCAATATATTTTCTTCCCCCATCACAAGAATCATAGATGACCCTCTTACAATAGTGACAAGAAAAAAATGATTTTAGCTGCCCTTGAGACAATGTCACTTTTGTGACCTGCTGGTGGAAGCTTACTCCATAGCCCATTCTGACTTAAACTCTTGGTGATCATCACGCCTCAACTTTTCTAGTGTTGAAATTATAGTTGTGAGGTACCATGCTTCCCCATACTTGCCTCAGTGAAGCTATTTAATCAAAGTATTGTAGACAAGGAGCCTTCAAAATGGAGACCTGGGAACTAAAGTAAACTGCCCTCACACCCCTTTTTTTTTCGAGACAGGGTTTCTTTGTGTAGAAGAACAAGAACTGTCCAAGAACTCCCTCTGTAGACCATGGTGCCTTTGGACTCACAGAGATCCACCTGCCTCTGCCTCCCAGGTGCTCTGACTAAAGGCATATGCCACTGTGCCTGCCTGGCAAACATTGTTTTTATAAGCAGAAGGGCATCAAAAAAAATAAAATAAGCAGCCATGCAGTTTATAGACTTCCAAGGTCTCAAAGAAGGTTTTAATAAACAAAAATAATGCTGGCATGATGGCTCAGTGGGTGAAGGTCCTTGCTGCTTAGGCTGGATGACCTGAGTTCTGTCCCCAAGCCCATGTGAAGGCACAAGGAGAGAACTGGAGTGCTAGCATTAAAGCACACCTGGCCTTAGAACTGAGTCATTCAGAATGTACAGTTATGTGACATTCAAGCTCATCCTTCAAATGTACGAGTCTAATTTTGGCACATTAAGACTTGTCTTCCACCAATCCCAGAGTTGTTGACATATAATCAATAAAGGCATTTCTTATGTAGAAAACATTTTGAAAAAGAAAGTAAAACAGCCTTATGGTGAGCTGGCAATGCAGTTCCACCGCACATGTGCATCATTTCCCTGCGTGTGCCAGTCCTCGGTTTGATTGCCAACCCTGCAGTAAATAAGTAAATAAAAAGTGCTAGGAAACTACTTTTATTTGAATTGGATTTCATGTGTTTTATGTTCTGTGGTGAATGAAAGTATTAGATAAATAATTCCTCCATATTTCTCCTTTGTAGGAGTACAGAACTATTCATGGTGGTTTCTTTAGTAAGACACATGATAAACTATGTCTGTAGAAAATTGTTTATATGAAAGTAGAGGTTGAGAAAAGTTGACACCTACTATTGTCTAGAAACTTATGTATGCTACTGAAGTGTCAGGTATTTTAGCCTATCAAGGTTTTTTTTTTTCCTTCTTACATATGTCATAGTTCATCAATGTGTAGATGTCACATTGAGTTTCTAACTTAATTTGTGTGATCGGAAGTATTTATTTTACTAAGAATAGCAAATAATGTGCAGGATGACTTTTTTTTGTTTTTATTATATTCTTTCAGATAGGTTAAAAGAAGCCTGGGATACCATTTGAGCCCCCGTTGCAAGGCTTTCTCACCACCAGGTTTACTTGACCTTGGGGCTGGTGGATGGGAAGCCCAAGTGTGAATACTGCTCTTTCCCAGGAGTTGTTAACTTCAAAGCCTTCAGGAGGCATTTGAATGGTAATAGTAAGTGCCAATGTAGGAAACAAACACTTGTAAAGGCTCCTCTGATCATCCTTTCTCCGCCTTCACTTTCAGCTCATCTGTCCATTCATTCCTAGCTGATTTCCCTGACACTCTTCACTGGGAAAGCAGTTCCCTGATTGTTTTATGTCCTCAATTCTCTCCTTCTGAGAACCGCATTCGGGAAGGCTCTCTGGCTTAGCAGATGGGCACAAAGCAACTCTGTTAGAGGTGTGACTTGAACTTTCCTGAAATCCGAGAGCCACTCCTACTTGGATTTGAACTTTGAAGACCCAGAGGTAGGAAGTCTCCATAAAAGGATCAAAACACATCAGAGCAGGACCCACTGATTTGGGCTGGCAACTAAGGCTGCTAGGATTACCTTTACTCAATAGCTCTAGACAGTGGACCCTGAGCCCCGAAAAACCACTTCACAAATATCTGCATCAGTTCCAAAGATGACTGGAGAGAGCGTGAGGATAAATCAGTGCAACCCATCTCCACCACTGAAAAAGCAAATCAAAGCATGGCCTAGTGAATATCATCCTTCATTCAACCGCTAATGTCTGTGAGAAACTGTTAGGTTCACAGCAGTGTGGCAAGTACCGAGAAATATAATTGTAGTGGTATCTGCAGGAGGCTAGTGCCTAGTGAACACGCTGGTATCCAGTGGAAGCAGCAGTGGTGCCCAGTGGGGGGCATTGGTCCCTGGCAGGGGACGAGAACAGGAAATGAGGAAAGAAATGGTGTATGGTAGCAGACCTGGACTGTGGATTGGGGGCTACAGCATCGGCACTGGCGAGGTGCTTGATCGGTGCCTCCCAGACATACTTGAGGAGTACTTTGTACAGCACGATCCCACAGAAGCAAATGAGGACAGAAGTCGGAGAGTAGAGATATGTTACCTGGTGGACAAAGCCAAAGGCAATTGACATTGTGTAATTTATCAGTGTGAGAAACATGACGGCTGTTCTTGGGGAACTTTTACACATCCCAAGGAACATGCACGCTTGACTATAAAAGGACTTGAAGAAAGTGACAAGTGAGGAGTTGGAGGAAGTGAGAAAGGTGTTAGTGAAAGCTGAAAAAAATTAGTGGGTTTTTTTTGGTGGCACAGATGAGGATTCTTATGGCCAAAAAATAATTTTTCCACTATGTGGGGGCCAGGGAGCTATATGTGCACTTGTAGACTGTTGCAGGCTATGAGAAGAAAGAGGCCTGACTGACCATCTAGCCTGTTTTCTAAAGAGTTGGCATGTAGATTACTGAAAGTCGTGTCGGCATTTTGTAGACAGACTGCTAAGAATGAGGGGAAACCTTGGTGCTAGGAGCCCAGGACAGAGGAAAGGAATGGGCCAGGAAGAGACACTGAAGGATGGGAGATTTAGTAGGAGGTAATTGGAGGGTAGGAAGGTGATGCCAGGTAAAGAAAGTCAAGTGGGTCTGCTCAGTCACAGCTCAGACCTAGAATACTGATCTGTGCACAGTGTCCTAGGTTCGATCGTTAGAACTGCACAAAAAAAAAAAAAAAAGAAAAAAAAAAAGGTGGAAAGGAAGGGGGCCCAACCAAGGCCAGTAGACAAGTAAAAATGATACCCTAGCTGACAGCTTCTGGAGAACCAGGTGAGTCCATCAGGGGACAATAGAGACTTTTGAGCTTCCCCAAGGAACTCCTTGTTGCTAAAAGGATACTTTTAAGATTGATTATACATTTGGTTGTCAAAATAACTAAGTATGAGCTAAGTGTTGGTGTTACAATATATCTCCATCCTTCTAAATGCTTCTTGGACTTCCCAACACATCTCCTTCTCACAACCCACTGAGTCCAGTCCGAGCTGCATATATGCACATGGATGTGAAGCCAACCGCTAAGACATGGACAATCTACCAGTGGCCAACGCCCAAGGAGAAGGGATTCTCCCAGCAGCATCTTCTTCTGCAAGAGGTCATCTTTGGTCCAGGATAAATTTCTGTAATTTATAATAAACATGTTGATGGTTTTGTTTTTAACACAAATGAAGGTATGACATACATATGTTTATAAATGACCTGAAACAATATGCGGCAGATACTACAGATATCTTTCCTTTCTTTTTTCTTTTGAGACGGGGTCTTTGCATGTAGTCCTTGCTGTCCTGGAACTCATATTTATTTATGTTGTTCCCAAATATATCTTGCTACAACCAATGCTTCAAGTAACATATACTTAGGCAACTATTGCAAGATTAAATGCCTACAAAGAAACTGCTAGGTCAAAGGATATATAGTTTAGCACAATTTGACATATATTGTAAATTTTTTCTCCAAAATGTTTATCTAATTTAATTCTTCTAGGAAAAAATTAGTCAAGACCTCTTCCCGAAACACTAGGGCAATTTGTCAACCTGCTCTTCCTAAGACCGCAATAAATACCAGTTTGCACCATCGGAAAGGGTTATATTAGTCAGCAGATCCTAATGAATGAAGGGTTTCTTAATTAAAATAAGCAGAAAGTCATTACTTGTAAATATATAAACAAGTTGATTATACCGAGGCTGAATACTTCTAATAAGCATGTGTGGATATTGAATTAACCATGGTTCAGAAACCATCCATGGATGCATGGCTGATTGGAAATAACCACTTCACGGTGGTTACCCAATTCCTCTCTGCCAACTGCCAAATGGCACTCCTACTTGTATGGTTATTATAGTTTGGTGTAACTTGTGACATTCCCCAAACACATGTTATATGTCAAATGAAGGAGTTTTTCTCCCTAGTGGGTGTTTAGGAAATTGAAATAAATCTGTTACATTTTCCCCATGCTAATCCATCTTTTTAATATACATATGCCAGCTAGAAATCTTGGGTTGAATGATAAACATATATTAATTTTTCCTTCACAATATAATCCTTCATAATATAAATCGAAGTTCAGCAAAATTTAAATTCAACATTACTATTTGATTTTATTCCACCTTTTAAATGAATGATAATGATGAAGGAAATAGTGAAGAGTGGGAGTGGCTGCACACCTGTATATCACCAAGGAAGGGTGACCTGGGACACTGTAAGGTTCAAGTCAGTTTGGGATACGCACAGAGACTCTGTCTCAATTAAAAAACAAACAAACAAATAAATATTAGCCTATCATTCATTCAACAAATATGTTTAGTTAAAAAATTACACAATATATTGAAATGATCTCTATGTTTAAATAAGCTATTTCTTTTATTTTTACAGTTAATGTAATGTGTAACATAATTTCTAGGACTGGGAATCTAGCTTACTTGGTAGAGTTTGCCCCTTGTTTGGTGAAACCAGGGATTCAACCCCAACATTGATTTATGATCAACATTAATCTCTGAGCATAAATATAGCTATGTAGCAGCTTATCTGAGTAGCTACTGGGTCACACAAACACACACTACTACAAGAACAAAGAAGGAAAAGGGGACCTAGAGGGAAAGAGGAAGGGGATCAAAGGGAATGAAGGGGGACATGAAGGGGTAGGGAATATGTAAATATATTTGAAGTATATTGTATATGTTTTAAAATGTTACAACAAAACCACCCACAAGCAGCTGAAAGAGTCAGATGCAGATATGTGCACCCAACCAATGGACAGAAGCTGCTGACCCCTGTGGTTGAATTAGGGAAAAGCTGGAGGAAGTTGCAGAGGAGGGCGGCCCTGTAGGAGGACCAGCAGTCTCAATTAACCTGGACACCTGAGATCTCTCAAACACTGGACCACCAACCACGAGGCATACACCAGCTGAGATGAGCCCCCCAACACATATACAGCAGAGGACAGCCGGGTCTGGGTTTAGTCAGAAGATGCACCTAACCCTCAGAGACTGGAGGCCCCACATGAACCTATCCTGTCACATGGACCTTGATGTCCTTGAAAATCCAAACAACTTGATTCCAAACCCAG